>NC_073692.1:73193523-73319774 GCF_029784155.1 Uranotaenia lowii
TTGATTAGTCGTGAAGCTTTTCCTCAGTGCAGGAATTTTTGGAAAGTTCATCAAATTGTTACAGCTGCTGACTTTTTCGCTTACAGGCTTTATCGGAACCTAATCTTCGAGCGATAGAAGGATGAAAAAAAATAATGTCGGTGAAAATGCGTGAGCAAACTTTTTCTCACGAACGATTTAGAAGTGTTGTGCCGTGAAATGAGAGAAGGCATGGCTGCTGCTCGCCTCCTCGTCTGACGGGTGGATTTAGAGACGTGAATAAGTATTCTCAAGCCGTTAGTCTACCTGTGTTTCTGGCAGATGAAATCCATATGAAAGAAAACAAAACGCGGGTTGTTTCGTGACTGTTTTATTTTTTACGAAAATTTTCTCACCCCGCCATACTCTCTTCGCCAATCGATTGTTGTGGTTGGGTAATATAGGAAGGAAGAGGAGGCGAAACAAAATATTTTTGAAAATCGTGTTCAAAACCAGACAGTAATTTATTTGGACGATTGACATTTACGATTATTTCCGTTTGTTTTCGTTCCACGGAGGAAAACCGAAAGCCGTGTTTGTTTCCCGTAGTCGATTGGAAAACATTATTAATTATCTTGAAGAAGATGCTAGATTTTCTCAGATGTGTCTCCACACCGTCAAGGCAAAAATTGTCCCAGTAGGAGTGACGATAGCGCGCTTTGTCAGCTGTTGCTATTGTTGTTTTATTTTAGAGACCGAATGACGTTTCTTCGGCTCTCGGCTTCTGGTTTTGGTCGCTATTTTTGGATGCTCCTCCATTTCAAGGAGTAGGAATAGTTAGAAGAAGACGTTCACCGGCAATGCTCTCTAAATGTCTGCTAAAACAGGCAATAAAATAAGGTAACATCCAAGTGGGTATTGGAAGCTGTCTAGCGCGAGATGGAGATGAAACGACAGAGACCATCTCCAATGCTGTTTTGCTGATGGATGATGGCGCATATCGCATCGCTTGTCGGTTGTGTCCATTTGGATAGTCTTCATCTTCGTCGTGTATGGCGATTCTATTTTTGGCAAACTCGTTCACGTGCTAGGCCGCCGGTTTTGTTTGCCTTTCGGTTTTGTTGCTGGGCCCTGTAATACTTATGAAAATTCCCTTCTCCCCGGTCTTTTGACCGATGGATGGATGGATGGACGCGGGTTCACTTGTCCCTCACTCTTGCCGTCTCGCAAATTTCTTGGAAAGAAGCAACAGAGCGTCTTCGATTGAATTTCAAACCAAACAGCTGAATACACTCGAGATTTATTGGAAAATTTTTCAAATGAAAGCCGCTGGTGCAATGACAATTTGGTGGGGCTTTACACATTTTCAAACTCATTGAAACCAAATCGAGTTATTTCAATTTTGCTGTTCATCTGATTGAAACATAAAGAAGACAAAACTTGAATTTATAATTTTTAACAATGATTGGACCAAATCTGTACAATCTGCTCATTTGATTGCCAAACGGTTCTTGACAAATTGAAAATCCAGAAAATAGCATGCAGCGCTAACAAACACTAGACACACAAATAAGTAAAAAAAATTGACATTTTTGAGTGTTCGAGATGGGAACAATAAAAAAACGCTTTTTGAAGCGGATCGTAGTGGTTAACAGCTCAAACTGTAAAGTTCGTTTATTGTTGGTGTAATTCATTATGATTTAATGGGAAAAAACTTACAATTTAGTTTCTGATTGCTCTTTTGAGAATGGTGCGCGGACACGTTAGTGTTCAGGTTCTACCTGTTCTATAATAATACAAATTTATATAATTCAACGCGTTTATCATTAAAAGGAAAATAGTAACTTACGATTCTAGTTTAACTAGCAGGCTCGTAGAAACCCTGAACTTTTAATGAGGCGAGAACTACTAATTTCTTATAAACTTCCGATTACTATACTTGATCGTACCAATGACTTGCAATATTCGAGGAAGAACAAGAGAAATCTACAACTGTCAAAAATGTCACGGGCGCTCCCAAGTTCGAAAATGTTTTACAAAGGTGGGGTCTAGATTCGAGCACGAACGAGGGGTCCCAACATTGAGTGTTACGTTAGCTATTGTTCACATTCCACCACTGATGGATTAAAAATATTTAATGTTCTAAGTGTAACAATATGTCGTAAAACAGGATATGAAATAACTCTTAGGTGGCACACAAGCAGAGTCTCCAATTTTCAGTTCAAATTTTCGAAAAGCTGTCAAATGAAAGAACAAAGCTTTTGACTGTAAATTAATCTCAGTTAAGTTCATTCGAAATTGGATGGTGTTTCCAATGAATATAACAAGGTTGGCTTTCATGGTACGATTGTTCATTTTCATTTGAAATTTCGTTTTTCATTTTCAAACGAAAATGAGTTTTTTAATTTTATATATGTGGAAAAAGCACCTGAATTTTTTTTCTTGAGAATAATCTTATTAGCAACGAATGGACCTAAACGAAATAAAATAGTAAAACTCATTTTTTTTTTGGTTTTCCTTCTTGAAATTTTATCAGAATTTTTGACTCATCTATTTTCACAAATTTCCATGTGGTTTAACTAATACGAATGTTTATCGCATAACCTTTTGCATTTGGTACGAAGGATAATTGTTGAAGTAAATATTTTAATTTCTAAACCACTTCTTAACAGTTTATAAATATTGGTAATGTATTGTGATTTTTTTCTTGCGCTAGAGTCTACGCACAAAAATTTCGTTCATCTCGAATTTCGTACTACGATTTCGTACTTTTTCTCTCACCGTCATTTAAGTACATCTCTTGAGAACCAAACAAAAATACAAGTTTCACAATCAAAGCAATCAATTCAGTCAAGTGGAATTGAAAGAAAGCAATGAAAAAAAAACAAGGTACCTCGACATATTAAGGTAATTTGTTTTATTGATTCTGATGATTTATTGATGTTTTATTAATTATTTCTTTTCCAGATAGAATGAAAGTTATTACGGACGTCATCGTCTTGGGAAGAACTTATTTACAGAACCTTTCAAAATCAAGTTCTGGTAAGCCATTAACTCAAATTTTATTGTGATCAAATTTAATAAAACCGTAAAACGGGGTAACTTTGATCACCGGAGTATCTTTGACCAACAATACATTTTTGCACATTATCATCAATAACTCAGTCTATTGTTTGAATTTTCAAAAACTGTTTTCTACGTTTGAAAGCCTATAATTTGAGTATCGAATAGGCAAAATTTAGTTTGTAGTTGAAATTTTTTTTCTGCTAGTAAAAATGTATTTTCAAAATCTTAAAATATCGACTTTTTCCAAAGCTTGCAAACAAACAGCTCTCCTGATGAAACCAAAAAGCATTTAGAAACAAACGGGTTGTTGAATGCGAAAGAACAACTTTTTTTCTTTGTATATGTATAGTTATAGTGCTATTTTTATAGTCTTCTAGTGATAAATTTTTGATATTAAAAAAAATAAGAACATTTTCCAAGAGTTAGCCCGTATTGAACAAATGGGTAGAAACCCTATCAAATGGTTGACTTTGAAGAAAAAATGAAAATGGAAATAGTGGGAGGGCCTAGAGGAATGTGTTAAAGTAAAATTTTATTTGTATTTATTTTGCTCAAACTATTTAGCAATTGTTTTAATTTTTGCCCCTAAATGTATGCAACATAATAGTACTTTTTTCAATTTAAAATGATTTTAAAGGAAAACGTTTAAAAGCAAGATAAAATTGATAAACTAGCATTTGTAAAAATTATGAAGAGGTTCTATATCCTTTTTAATCGAGAAAATTCGTTCAAACCGTCAAAATGGAGACTGATCAATGTAACCCCAAAGCATCAAATTCAAAACAGAGACGCAATCGATTTTTCAATCCAATTTAAAGTGGTCTAATAAATTTCTGCAACCATGTTTTACGTTCATTGGAGTCCAGTACTAGTTTTAAAAATATGAAACAAGCCGCATTCCCCTTAACTGAAAAAAATTATCGAAAAATATTGAAAAAAGTGATCAATATTACCCCGGATTACGGTAATAAATTTTCAAATTTTAAATCTTCCTTGCATTTATGTTGTTTGAGCGAGATGCTTTGGCTCTGCGTCCTCGGCGTCACTCGAAGATGTTCTGGCTCGGATCGTTGTTATGAAATGAGAATTCATTCCGTGATTTGTGGAACCCCCAGCAGTGAGACGTGCTAACGGTCTAACTACTCAATTTCTCACGTCTCACTGCTACACCGTTATTGAGCAATAAGAGAGATCCAGAGCGCCGAAACTGGAAGGAAAAACAAACGGCAATAAAAATCATAAGTTTCCAACCACCGAACAGTTAACGTCGCGAATTTCTGCTCGTCCGAAAACCCACTATCGGGAAAAATAAAGTGCTCCCCCACGACCGGAGCAGTAGTTAAGTGCAGCAAAAGTGTTGCAAAACCCCTCAGAGTGAAGCAAACTGGTCTTACAGTCCGCCAGTACGAGGGTGAAAAAGGTGCAAGTGCATTTATAAACAATTTTGGTCCATTCGAGCCAGATAGTCCAGTGAAAATTTGGACATAGTTGGACAATTGAGTGGTGATATTGTGTCGCCTATTAAGAGCGACGGACATTTTGTGCTGTTGGGTCGCACCAATTGTGATTGGTTGGCGGCATTTTGGACGCGCGTTTCCAACAAAGGACCTTTGTGGAGGATCGCCATCGCGGATTCGTGGAGTAGCATCAAGCCGCTAGTGATAGGTCCTAGCGAGGTGGAATCCAGTGGTGCCCAAGACGAGTTGGCGAATTTCGGAACTTTTGGTCGGACCTTCGGACGGTTTTTGAAACGGATTGTTGGATAAGTAGCGCATGTCTGTCGTTGTTGGTTTGTGGTTATTGAAATCTTGTGGTTTGAATAAAATTTGGATTTTTTATTGTATTTTGGGTAGACGACGAAATTAATTATTGTGCAATTCCTTGAGGTATTCGACTCTTTCGTTTACGAATTGTTTCTGCTTTGGCTGTCAAGTCGCGATTCCCCTGTCAAGGTCGGTTTTGTGAAACGTCGAGCGTTTTGAGTCAGTTCGGTCTGAAATTTGGTCAGATTGTGTTTGATGTAAAGTGAATCAAATTTGTGATTCGGTCAGTATGCATCTGAATTTGTCAGAGATTGTGTTTGGATTCATGTGAATCAAATCAGTCAGATTGTGTTGGATAAGTGAATCTAATTGGTGGTTCAGCCAGATTGTGTTTGAATATAGAGTGAATCAAATTTGTGATTCAACCAGTATTGTGTCGGATTGGAATTGTTGAATTCCTATTGGTGCAGATCGAGTTAAGTGGTTTCACAGACATATCTTCGTGGTCTGTGATATTCGGATTTAAGTTATTCACAAGTTTTGGAATAAAATAACTTGCAAAATGGAAGACTACAGCATTTTGAGGAAGCAAGAGCGCCAGTTGAGAGCCTCAATTAAAGGAGTCGCTTATTTCGTGCGAGATTATAAGCAAGAGCTTCATGAATCCCAGATTGAAGTCAGATTGTGTCTGTTAGAGTCGACCATGAAAAAGTACTACCTGGTAAGGCAGAAATTGGAGGTGCTTTTGGATGCTGCCGACAGTGACGGGGAGAAAGAAGATACCAAGGAATCAGAGGCAGCAAAGAAACGCAGGCTTCAGAGGCAGGCTGAAGAACGTGAGGCAAAATTCGACGAAGAAACGCTGGAAATGGAAGGGCAGTACTGCGCATTGAAAGCAGCACTCTTGGCTCTACGTCCGAAGAAGAATGAGTCGCTGAGTTCTTCTGGATCAGGGGAAGGAACTGAAACCATGTCACGCGTTAAGCTGCCTGACATCAAGCTGCCAGGTTTCGACGGGAAGCTTCGTGATTGGATTCCGTTTCGAGACATGTTCTTCAGCTTGATTCACAACAACGAACGTCTCTCTGATATCGATAAATTTACGTATCTACGATCAGCAATAAGTGGCGAAGCGCTTCAGGAGATAAGTTCTATCGAGTTGTCTTCTGATAATTACCAGGTAGCTTGCAACATGCTTGAGAAAAGGTACGAAAACAAAAAGTTGATCGTGAAGGCGTATTTGGACGCACTGTTTGGTATCGAACCTCTGAAGAAGGAAAGCGGTGAAGCTCTGAACCGCCTTGTCAGTGATTTTGATCGCAACATACAGATGCTGGGCAAGATAGGCGAGGACACAGAGAAGTGGTCGACAATGCTGGCATACATGGTTTGCGCTCGCCTAGATTCGGTTACCCTTCGTCAGTGGGAGAGCCATCACAACTCTAAGGACGTGCCGACATACCAGAAAGTTATGGACTTCCTAAGAGATCAAGCGTTGGTTCTCCAATCGATAACGCCGAATAGAACTGAAGACATCGAAAGTCGTCGCTATCGTACAACAGTTCACACCACATCGAGAATCCAGAACAACTGTGTGTTCTGTGGTAATTCGTACCATCCAGCATCCACGTGCAGCAAGTTCAGAGCGATGTCGGTGCCCCAGCGCTTCGGAGTAGTCAAGATGAAGCGGCTCTGTATCAATTGTTTGGGTTCTGGTCATTTTATCGATCGTTGTAGCAGAGGTCCATGTCGTGAGTGCAACAGAAAACACCATTCGATGTTGCATAACAGTTTTTCAAGTCAGAGCTCCGTTTCACAAAATCAGTCGACAGTCAACAGTCAATCGTATCGGAATATTAATCGCCCAGGACCTTCTGGTGAAGGTCAAGAACAAGAGTTGATTAGACAGGATCAACAAAGTCAGGCTTCGTACACAAATCCTCAAGCACAAGAGAATTCCACTAATTCCTACCCCATAATACAAACACGCATTCGCCACACTCTACCACAACACACCACAGACAATTCTTTTACTTTTAATGCGGCACCAAGGCCGAAAAGCGCTAAATTTCGTTCGCCTCGAGTTTTGATGTCAACCGCTGTAGTGCGTGTTGAAGATCGTTTTGGTAATCATTCGTTTGCGAGAACACTGTTGGATTCGTGTTCTGAATATTGCTATGTTACGAAAAGCTTTGCGAAAAGATTGAATCTACGAAGAAGTCGGAATGTTTTGAGAGTCCAAGGCATTGGAAATGAATCAGCTAAATCGATTGAGTCAGTTGAGGCGAGAGTTCGGCCTCGTGTGTCAGAAATTTCTTCGTTTTCGGAAGATATAAGTTTCCATGTGTTGCCTAAGATCACGAGTAATCTGCCCACCACCAAAGTATCGCTTAATGGGATCAAGATTCCTCATGATTTGGTATTGGCGGACCCTGAATTTTGGAACCCGGGTCCGATAGATATGATTATTGGGGCAGAATACTTCTGCAATTTGTTGCGTTCAGGCAAATGTAAATTTTTGGACGATGGTCCAACCCTGCAAGAAACTGAGTTTGGATGGGTTGTTTCCGGGAGAGTTCCGGTTAGTTCCGTTGAAACTGTTGCGTAGACAAAAAGGTTAGAAGGTTTGTTATTGCTACTGCGAATTTGGAAGACGTTGGACAAGTTTTGGGAGTTAGAACTGTGTAGAAAAGATATTCGAAGGAATCACAGTGAGAAATTCGGAAGGTAAATTCGTCGTCACCTTGCCGAAAAAACGCTGCACCGATTGGGTAAATCTGCAGGAAAAGCGATAAGTCAGTTCCTCAGTTTGGAAGAAAGGCAATCTGCAAAGGGCAGAATTTAAGACCTTGTGTTGAAAATTTGTCGATGAGAATGTGTCGATGGGACATACGAAATAAGCTTAAGATGTGTCAGTTGATATTTGTCAGAATGGGCCCTTTATAAGAAGGAAAAGTCAGAAAACGATCAGTATGTGTCAGAAATTCGAACCTGGTTATTATCTTCCTCATCAAGAAGTGTTGAAACCGGAAAGTAAATCTACAACGCTACAAGTAGTGTATGATGCGTCGTGTCGCACCTCAACGGTCGTTTAGATAAACGATGTTTTGATGGTGGGGCCTACTGTGCAGAACGATTTGTTGTCGATCATCATGCGCTTCCGTTTGCACCGATATGCCATCAGTGCCGACGTCGAGAAGGTGTACAGGATGGTACAAGTTCAGCAACCGGATCAACAGCTTCCACGGATTTGGTGACGAGATGCATTAGATGAATCAGTAAAGACCTACGAATTAACGACGGTTACATACGGAGCTGGGTGTTTTCCGTATTGGCAGAGAAGTGTCTGAAACAGCTGACTAAAGACGGATACGCAAGTAATTCGATTGGTTGAGAACTGATGGAAACAGTTTTTTTCGTAGACGACTGTTAAATTGGGGCACACAGTGTCAAAGAAGACAAGCTTCTTGTTACGGCAGTTTACCTCAAACTTACGAGCAGTGTTGGAAAGATTTTCTGAAAATGTTAAAGATTTTGTGTCAGGTTTTGAATGCGATTTGTCAGATGTTCAGATATTTGTTGTTGGTAACAGCCGAGTCAACACTGGCTCATTTGCAAATTTTTACGCGGCAGACATCTGCTCAGCAATATTGGCCTCATCTAACTACAGAAGGCCAAGAGAAATTTGCCCCGTCGTTTATCGAAAAACGTTCAATGACTATGAACTAAGAGCAAAATGTGAACCCCGAATAAAAATAATGGTCTGAAGTCATCGCTTACGAGTTTAGTCGGTAATATCGCATTGAATCTTCGCTTCAGATTTAACGCTCAGCGTGAGCGTGAGAAGAATTGACGTGGAATGTTGTTCGAGAACCGCTAAGCTTAACTCCTTTATTTCAAATTAGTATGGTGTGCGTAGGGGGTCGGTTTTCGAACGCACCATTACCGGAAATTAAAAAAAACATCTACTGGTTCTTGATGATCGTCATTCATCGACACTGCTTGAAGTTCGCTAAATGAGGTGGGTGGTCATCATCAATGGTGTATGGAGAAAGATGACTCACGAGTATGTTCCGTGCTACAAAAAAATACCCAAGATCGATTGACAGATCACACTTGCCGTCAGAAGGAGCAGCACCATCGAAGCATTTTTTATCCATTTCACCTTAGTTTCTTTTATCGTTAATCAACACTCTTTGGAAAACCCGGAAAGGTGTTTAATTTGAAATTGGCTAGATGAGAGTAGTTATCGTACTCAAAAAAAGTGGCATTTTGATTCGATGTTTGCTTCTTATTTGAAACAACCAAATAGTCCATAGAGTTGTTACAGAAAAAAAGTATGGGTTTCAAAATGAAACGACTAAAAGCGATATTAATCGGATGTCAGATTTGTGTCAGATTGTATGAGTCAGAGAAGTATGAAATTATCGGCAATTATTTGTCGTTTGGTTTCAGATGGATGCAATGAATTGTTTGAATAATTTCTGGTTAGGATACATTGCAACAAAATCACACGTCTGGTTGTCTATGTCAGTATCGTTTAACATGATCTTCTAGATCGAATCTTATGCATGAAGGAAACGATTGAAGAATCCATTTATGGATGTGATATTTGTATGGTGTACTAATTTGGCTAATTTCGTGTACCTTTATTTTCATCCATCGTTCGTGAGTACCTTAACTCGGATCCCACTGTCCACCAGAGGCTTGCGGCAGAATCGTCAAACTTGGCCTGATCAGCTAAGGTTAACCGAAGCCACTTTACCAAAGTGGCACCATGCGACGGTAGGCCAGATGTTGCTGTAGAACGTCTGGAAATCGACCATGAAAATGGGATGTAATGTGGTCATCTCTGGATCCAAATGAAGGTAATTCACTCACCTGATATTGGGAATTGGTAGCCACATAGCGTTAGCCGGCGTAGGATGGCTTCCCGGATACAATCATCAGCCAACAAGGGCCGACTTCGAATGTGGGATATGAACTGATCGTCACAGTTTTCGTCCCGACGGTTTGAATTGTATCGCACACCACAAACGTTTTGTTCCGATTGCTGGAAATTGATGTGACATGGTCACTATTGGAGCATGTAATTTGGCACAAAACTTACCTGGACATCAGCAACGGATTCCTCGAGACCACAACCAAAGCTTCGAAATCTGGCATCGTAAAATCCTGGTTTTATCGGAATGTGAGCTGTGTTGCACTGCTATCCGCAGAAAACTTTGTAGCGAATAAGTGCAAACAGAATGTGTGAACCAAAACAAACGACAAATCAGTGCGAGAGAATGTTCACCATGGGCGTACGGGGGATGGGAAAAAATGGGCTCATCACCCTTACATGATGGTAAAATTCGTGACACAAATTAAGTGTCTAGTATTATATCACGTAGAATACCAATTGAAATGTATCATGGAAAGAAAATGTAAAATAATTTGTAAGTTTAGTGTTGAAATCCGGTGGTTTCAAGGGGGCCGGAATGTTATGAAATGAGAATTCATTCCGTGATTTGTGGAACCCCCAGCAGTGAGACGTGCTAACGGTCTAACTACTCAATTTCTCACGTCTCACTGCTACACCGTTATTGAGCAATAAGAGAGATCCAGAGCGCCGAAACTGGAAGGAAAAACAAACGGCAATAAAAATCATAAGTTTCCAACCACCGAACAGTTAACGTCGCGAATTTCTGCTCGTCCGAAAACCCACTATCGGGAAAAATAAAGTGCTCCCCCACGACCGGAGCAGTAGTTAAGTGCAGCAAAAGTGTTGCAAAACCCCTCAGAGTGAAGCAAACTGGTCTTACAGTCCGCCAGTACGAGGGTGAAAAAGGTGCAAGTGCATTTATAAACAATCGTGGATAGTAAAATTAGGAAACTTCTACGAAACTGTAGGGTGGTAAGGAATGGATTTTCGCACTAATCAAACGATATTTAGTGAACCCTGAGTGTGACTTCAACCTGCATAATGTGATTTTGTTTTTTTTTTGGGTTGGAAATCTAGCGATAATGAAATAAAGTTTATCAAAAAATACAATTGAAGCCTTATATAATTTGTTTTCGAAAGTGTTAAAATATTCCTTCCGAAATACCTTTTGTAACGTGAAAGAGATTGGTCAGGAAAAAGGCATGATTCCGTTTACCTGTTAAGAGGCTTTTTCATGTATGTACTTGATTGAAGCTTTTACTGTTGGTAATTCTAGTCAATTTACACTTTTCCATCAATTCATCTGTGGTATCAAGTCTCAGGAACATTATGAGTAACCTGAGTTAATTGAAAAAATCAAAATCGTTTATCTTGCCATCTATGTGTGGACGCAGCTTAAACTCGCGAATGGAATTTCGTAAAGCATACATAGTCAGATTACAAAGTTTTCGGTTGATATTTATGTGTATACAAATAACTCAAGAACGTACAAAACAAAGTGAGAAAAAGATTTATGTAAATTATTGACAGATGAAATAATTTGCATGCGAATCTAGTCATTCAAGAAAATCACAATATTGATTTTAAAAAACAGCTAGGTAATTAAGACACAGGCCTACATAAACATCAAAACGACCAAACTGCGCAAGTTTGATTCTCAGACAAGGTTTTTAAAACTCAGTAAGCATTGGAAAATTGGATTTCATAAAAGTCAAATTTCAGAAACTTATCCTCTTTTCTGACGTATCTATCGGCTAAATCGGAAAATGTGACCCTTTTCTGAGCACAGGAAGCTCCTGCAAAAGATTGGGTTTCCATTTCTTCTCTATATCAAAATTTTACAGGCCATACTGATAATTTTCATTTCACTTTGAAAATCACCCAAACGATTTCGAATGAAAAAAGTTTGTTTTCATTTGACAGTACTCCAGGTAGCATTGACAATCCAGAGTACTAAGGCTATGATCATTTAGTATCCGGGCAGTTACAAACGTGTGTATTTTAAAAACTATTCATTTGATCGAAAAACATTCTATGGAGGAAATGAAGGTGTTAATATGACATTTAATGTAAAAATATAAAAAAAAATATTTATCAATGATTTCAAGAAATACTTCCACTTGCTAGCGGATGCTAGCAAGTAGCTAGTGAAATACTAGTATTTGGGTCTTTCAAATACTGTAGCTGAATTCAAAGGAATCTTCGACTACTTTGAAATCATAGTTTCATTCAGCTAAGAGGTTCTTCAAACCTTTGATTATTCAACTTTTTCAAAAAATCTCTTTTTTTTTATCTTTGCACACTTTTTTCAGTCATGTATTGATTTATTTTTTTACCACAGAAGCAAAACCTTTGCAAAATCATGATATTTTACACAAACTTACCTGGAAAAAGCGATTGGAATCTGGTTGGAACCTTTTCATGAGTAGGCATCTCGAAGAATTTCATCTCTGAAATCCGGGTTTAACATAAATTTTTTGTCCATCAGAACACCTTCTGTCATATTGCGATAAAACCGGATGCACAGATTGCGATCTTTGGAACTGATCATTATAAGTTATTTACTTGGTGTCTACTAGTCAGGCAACACTTTTTGCCTGCCGGAAATGGATTTTTTGCATTATTTAAGGAACCTGCTTTCTTTCCTGTTTTCTTTTGACATGCAGTAAAGCTTTTTGAGACTGAGCTTCTTAAAGCATCAAGTTTCATTTGATTGAATGAAAAATTGTGACCCTGCTCACAAACAATGCACAATGGAGAAAAAAGAGTACAAACCGCGAAGAAATTCAAATATCTTCCCTCCTACACTGATCAAATTTATGAAAATATACTTTCCTTAAGTAAAAATGTCCGGAAAATGAATTGAACATAGTTTCAGATGCCGCACGAGCTTACGAACGGAGATTTAGTGCCTTTTTAACCTCTATTTCCCATAAACGCATATCCGGATTCAAAAAATTTGACCAAACCTATCTATCTTGTGTAATTTTTTTTATTTCGAAAAATCGAATGGAGGTTATTTGAGCCACCACATGCATCGGAAACTGAAGAAATGGCCGTTTTACCCTCAATTTCATTAATATTGCAGAAAAGCATGTGCGGACTTGAAGATTTAAATCAAAAGAAACTTATCCGGCGTGTTTTTTTTTTCGAGAAATCGAATGAAGGCTATTAGAGTCACCACACGCTTCAGAAAATGGAGTTATCGCTAAACTTTTGAAAAAAAAATGTAGAGGAATTGAGGGTAAAAAAAGCCATAACTCTTTTTTCTTATTGATGCGGTGACTCAAACAACCTTTATTCGATTTCTCGGAAAAAATCCTTCAAGAAAAGCCTTATTTACTTCGAAATTTCGAATTCCGAACAAGTTTTTTTAATACTTGAAAAATATAGGAGCATTGTGGGTAAAAACAGCCATAACTGCATTTTCCGATGCGTATGGTGGCTCAAATAGCCTTAAATCGATTTTTCGGAAAAAATCACACAAGATAGGTTTCACTTACTGTTTTCATAAATAATTTAAAAATGTAATAAATTTGAGGGTAAAATCAGCCATTCCTCCAATTTACAAAGCAGGCGGTACGGTGACTCAACAGCCTTCAATTGATTCCTCGGCAAAAATTACACAGGATAAGTTTAGTTTGGTTTAAAATTTTCAAGTTCAAACGTGCTTTTCTGAAATATTTAAAAATATAGAAGAATTGAGGTTAAAACTGTTATTACTACATTTACTGATGCATGCGGTAGCTGAAAAAGCCTCCATTAGATTTCTCGGAAAAAATCACACGAGATAAGTCTCGTTTGGTTCAAAATTTTCAAGTCCGAATATGTGTTTTTTTCTGAATTAGTTAAAAAATGTAGGGAACAGTTTGCAATGCGTGTGAGGGCTCAAATAACATTCGTATGATTCCTCGGAAAAAACCATTCAAGGTAAGTCTCATTTGCTACAGAGATTTCAAGTCAGAACTTGTTTTTTGTGAGTTAATTGAAAAATGTTGGGAAATCGTGGGTTAAAACAGTCATAGCTCCATTTATCAATTTCGTGCGGTGGCTCAAATTTATTCGATTCCTTCCTGTGATTTTTTAACATTACATAAGTCCCATTTGGTTTAAAATTATCAAGCCTAAACATGCTTTTCTGCAGTATGTATGTAGAAAATTGGGGGCATTAAGTTTAAAACAGCCATAGCTCAATTTTCCGATGCGTGCGGTGGCCCAAACAGACTTCACTTAATTCCTCTAAAAAAAATCACACAGATAGGTTTATTTATGTTCGAAATTTTCTAGTTCAAATTAATGTTTTTCTGGCTGGTTACCAAATAAAGGGTAATAAGGGGTAAACAGGCTCTATATCTTCTTACGTAAAACTATGTCCATTTGATTCCGGGCATTTTCACTATAGGAAAGTATATTTTCATAGATTTGATTCATGTAGAAGCAGGGCCGGATTAAGCTGTTGGGTGGCCCGGGTCAATTTGTCAAGGATATATAAGGATATATCTGTAGCAGTTTGTAAAAAAAGTCTAGTTTTTTTTATTCTACAAAATCGCTACACTTCTGCTTTATTAAATGCAAAATAAAACTGCAAATCGTTTAATTGAACTCAAGAGTTCAATCCTGATTAAATATTTATCTTCATAATAAAGTTTTAGTTGAAAAAGGCGAAGTCATAATGAAAATAAAAATTCTCCTTCAGAAATATTCCTGTGAACCACAAAAATACAATTCAGGCTTCAAGTCTCGAATTATTGTGCAAAATAAAATTCTTAATAGCAAGTGGCTTCAGCAATCGAAATTCAGAATTGAAATTAGAAAATACAGAAAAACAATTAAAAATGTGATCTAATAAAGATTAAACATCAATAATAACACCATAAATTGATACCAGTTTTCTTAAACAAAATTCAGTATAGAAGAGCAGAATCTTAATTAGGTTCGACTTAGGGTGTCGAGGGTGGTCAAGATTTTATTCGTATATTTTCCCGTATCATGTCCAATCATTATTCCTTGAAAGCTGTACTCTGTCGTTTGAATATTGCTGACAGCAAAGTATTGAAATTTATCTGCTTTCAAAACTTTCGTAGATCATTTGTTCAAAATCGCAATATTGAAAAATAAACCTGAGTAATGGGTTCGATTCTTATCTCGGTACCGCGTGTTAAATGCTGCTCTTATGTTGTCCGGTTAAGACGGTGTATGTCTTTTTTTAATTGGCTGTGATAACGAATCATTACAATCAAAATTTTCTATCTAATGATTTAAAAGGAATCATTGGACAAAGTTCATGTTATCATTTTGAAGGGTTTACATATCTGTACCTTAATCTCTAAAATTCTATGGTTTAACTATTTTGCTTTGTTTTAATCTTTGAAGATTTCGGTTCTGTGAGATGACCCAATAGTAATCCGAAAGCAACGGACAGAGAGTTAATTATTTTTCCCTAGTTTGGAATATATTATCTTACATTCTTCAACTAGCGGCAGGCGGCGGCGTCTCGACGACTCCATAATTGCTTTCGTTTTTTTCTCGCCTACCATCGCAAAACAGCCGGTGGCAGTCATACATCCGGAACCATCCACAAGGCCAGAATGGGGAAAGCGTTTACCCTCACCCACATGGCTTCCAGCCAGCATCCGGCTTCCCCCACTTCAGGCGTAGGACGTAAGGTGTCCGGCTTGCGTATTCATGGTTGCGCCACGGTGGAGACGACGACGTGACGCGCCCCGATTCAAGCCCACACGACCTATTTATCCGCACCAACAACTGTGCGGACTCAGTCGAGGTTAGACATCCTGCTAACGGAAGTAACGGGAATGGTTCCTACTTTTGCTTTCTCCTTTTTGTCTGCTCATTTCTCGCTGGTGTGGGTGTTTATCTTAACAACGGAACCACCTCCAACTGGAGCCGGGTTCTATTTTTAGCTAAACCGTGGCCAGAAGATAGGCGAAAGTAAAATTCGCGAATGAAAAGCTTCATCCCCCTGACTGTACAATACCGACATCATTGGCAAGAAAGGCGTGAAGACACAGATTTATGGAGTTAACTGATGAACCTTGGGAACAGCTTTGGAGATGAAGTATTTTATTCTGTTTACACACAAGTTGATATGAGATTGTAATGGAACTGAAGTAAAAAACTAAAAATATATTTTTTTCCTTAAATCAAGGGAAAAATTTAAACATGCTGCTTAAAATTATTGAGAACAATGTACATCATGGTGGCTCAAAATTCTATGTACTATGTCTGGGCTTCTGGGAGCTCAAGCTTCAAATAGAAGCTTAGGGTGTAAAAAAGAAACTTTCATATAGCGGCGACTCAGAAAAATTAAGTTTAAAAGTTACACAGGTCCTGGTTTTGAAAAACGGCCACTTTTTCGACACTTTTTTCATAATAAAATTATAAGATCTTCAAGAAATATTAAACATGTGTCTTGAATGTTTTTGAATTTTCTTAATAGTGCAAGTTTTAAACTTTTAATTTGTTGAAACTCTTTTGGACTCTTCATTTGTTGGTATATTTTTTTCAATTCTGCAATATGATGATATTATGTAACAAAAAATATATTCAATCAACAAAAAAGTGAACTTTGGATAAAGATTTTCAATCAACAACGAATATAAATAAAAGATGCGCTATGTTATGAAGTGCAATTTTTCAGAATTAATTACACATCTAAATAAAACTAGCTGTTTCAAATTCATTCAAATTTTACTGTGAAAAAGTCACAATTTTCAAATTGCGATTGCTTTCAAGTTTGTTTTGAATTGGAATGTGCATGGGTTTAAAGCAATCAAAGAACCAAAATGACTCCAGATAATTTTTTTTTTCATTCTTATCGATTCTTGAATCGCTTGAACAAGTGTCAAGTTTTTAGACCTTTTATTTTGAATTTATTCTGTAGTTGTGCTCATAAACACATTTGCCAAACCGTAACCCAAGTATGGGTAACACGACCAATAAAATGCCTTAAAGCATGACATTGTTCTTTTTAATTAAAAAAAAAATGAAAATGAAGGTTTTTTGGTTCTTTAATTGCTTTAATTCCATCCACGCTACAATTCAAAGCTATCTGTAGCCAAAATTTGAAAATTTTAATTTTTCACACAGTAAAACAGATCTGCGAATTTTATGAGGAAAAAGAGTCGAAAGTTATCATACAACCAAAGTTATTCGATACCAAATCCTTCTTTAGACCTATGACTAAATTTGAGTACAAGTCCTAGAACTAATCTTAGAACAGTAGGATCAGACATGAAAAATGGCATAACATGAAATATTTTTCGTTAAATATGCTACAGTAGGTCGCTACAATTGTATTTCCTGAAAGAGGTTTATCAGAACTGTCATGTAGTTCAATAAAATTAAAAGTATTTGTTGGTTCTCAACAAAATTGGTCACCTTAAGCTGAAAACCACGTTATCCCCCTTCAACCGTTTGTGCGTTATGTATGTAAAAAGTGTTGCCAGTTTGATCTTTTACATTAAAAATGTTGCAGTTTTTCGCGGGAAAAACTGTAATTATGAGTTGAATATAAATAAATGATCTCTTCCGTTCTAGTCGATTACAAGACAAGTTGATTTTTCTTTTCGTCCGTAATGGTCTGCCCAAACAGTATTTTAAGTTTTTCAATGAAAAATAAATGGTTTTAAAAAACCCATCGCCTAAAGTTGGGCAAATAACCCTATTTCACTGCCATAAGTGGATTTACGATACTCTTATAAGCAAACAATAAAATTTCAATCTACTTACATGCTCTTATACTGCTGTTTTCCATTAAAAGTAACTTAATAAAATCATCGTCATGTTCGAAAATGCTCTATCTTATCAGGGGTTAAAAACACAGCCAAATTAAAAAGAAACATTTTAAGAAATAAGAGTGCATATAAAAATATTACGTTTTCCTTCTATCTTAGCCAACATTTCATAGGAAGCAACTCTTATATTTGTGAAGAATTTGGAAGTTTATTTCCCGATTCTGGGCATATAAGGTCAATAACATTACGTTTCGACAAAATACAACAACAGATTCAGATTGCTGAGAAAATTTGGTATGTGGGGAAGCAATTCTACAGATTTCAATGTTTGTAGATGTGAGTACTGGAAGAAAGCTTGGGAATTTATCACAAAATAACAATCTGTGTACAATCTTATTGAACATTTTATGTAGAAGTGAACCTTTAATTTTCTTTTTATTTTCTTTGAAAAGTTGATAAAATCCAATCTCATATATTACGGAAATCAAAAATTTTCAAATAATTTGAATTTAAAGACATATTTTCAAGACTATTTTTAAGTTTTTAATTTATAAGGTACAATTTCATAACCAAATAAAATTCGTTATGTTTAAATTTTTTACAACAAATAGCCGAAACGTCTGCTACTGTCAACAACAATCGTTTTGATTACAAAAATTGACTGAAAAGCCGGTAATCTATCAATATTACAAAAATGTAACTCAGTCCAATATCAAAAATATTTTTTTTATTTTTTGTTTATGGTTCAAAATAATTTTAAAAAAAATGTATTGTTTCATAATAATGAAAGCAAACATTAATAGAATGGTGACTACTGCATTCAAAATTCACTTTTAAAAAATATTTTTTACATTTATTTTTAACAAAAAATGTATAATAACGAAACACCTATCGAATATTTCCATTTTCTGGGTTCATGAACTGTAAAAAGCTGTAGGGGAGATAAGGGCATAAAGAGCACCTGGGGCATAATCAGCACTTTTCTACAAAAGTACGGTTTTTCTTAAATAAATTTTCATGAGGATTAGTTCCGTACTTCCTATGGTATTAATTTTCCAGCATAAAAGAAATCTCCTTATCATTTTCACAGAAATATTTTAGAAAAACAAACTTGCTTCTCAAGTGACAAAAATATTATAACTTTTGAGCACTGAAAAATAAGCTTTTATAATCGTTAAATAATCTTAATCTATAATAAACGCACTGCAACATGATAAACACGTTGTTCCTCAATTTCACGATCATTAAATTTTTGGTTTTTCACTATAATCAATTTTAACACACGTTTTTATTTTAACTTGTTGACTCGGGGCGAACAGAGCACAATTATTCGGAGCACGGTGAGCGTTTTCTGCCGTGTTAAATTAGCGTCTTCCTTAAGGTGGCCATTATGCCCTTATTTCCCCTACTTTGTGTTCTTGCAAAATAATAGTTGTTGAATCATTTTTGTCTACAAATCACATGGAACACCTTCAGAAACTTTTCTTCGTCCAACCTAGGGTAAGCTTGCCCGGTTTTATATGGGTTTGCCCGGATATTTGCAAAATTTGGGATAAGTCGGATTTGGTCCGGTTTCATTGAAAAAACCCCAAATTTTACTCAGATTTATCAATCGTATTTGAACATCTTATTGAACATCTTGAATCTTATTGAACAAAAAAGACAAATTGTTTTTTTTAATCGAAGTTTTTAGAACAAGCTTTAAAAAAATTAATGAAAGGTTTTATGGAAGTCTAAAATACAAATAAGAACCTGTTGAAAAGTTTTGATAGAATTTTTTTTCAATTTTTTTTTCTCGATTTTGGTTGATCAGTAATTACTGAGTTTTAAAAAAGTTTGCCCGTATATTACCCGTATTTTTGGTTGACAATTTTGAAATCAAATGCCAGTTTTTAGATAAAATAGCTCGGGTACGTGCTGAAAAAATTATGGCAACCTTAACCTAGGAGAATAAGTTGCAAAAATTATCAATTTTGAGTTGATGATATTTTAAGCAATATTCGGTGCAATTATTAGATTTTTGAAAACTTTTTACATACTTGTAAGTGAGGAAAAACCAACATTTATCAAAAAATGTACAAACACAAAATATTCAAAGCATGTTTTCTCGAACTATCTTTTATGTAACCCTTTTGACTCTGATGGTTTTATATTTGACTACTTTTAGATCTTACAAATCTTCGAAATAACTTAAGCCGACATCGCGACTACATTATACTGGCCCCATAAAACATGCTTTTCAACGAGTTAAAAAGACAGTCAGGTCATACAAGATCGAAGAATGTGATTTTGTTTTCTTCATTTTCCATGTCAGTCTATTTTTCAGTATCTGAATAGAACAATTTTTGATGGTCGCCATAGAAACATACGAACTACAATATCCATGAAGATATCTGTACAAACACATGAAAAGGATTTATCATACATATATGACGAGTTGAGAGAAACGCGTTTGAAAAAAATACAACCTAATTTAAATCGCTAATTAAACGGTAAATAAACGATTATACCTCACTTAATATTTTGTCTAGCCTGTTTATACACCCTTTGCTATTTTCTTATATTTAGCTTTAGTTATAAGCTCGCATTTATTTGTAACTATGTTTTTATGTTGAATATAGAGTCGAATTGATTATTTTGAGTTTTTTTGCAGAGTAGTAGCGAAAAATTGTTCCGGAGTAAACGGTGCATATCCATGTGATGGCAGTTCTGGTTTTAGAATGTTTATAGATCCTTAACTCAAATTGAGTTTTTAATGTAACGGAATATTATTTCCTCAAAAGGCGTTTACCTTAAGTAGTGCAAATGTTGGCCTATCGTGAGGTACTGAAAATGGTTTTTGTTTACTTTTGGAGATAGATCCTTTTCACGTGTTGATACTCATTTCTTAGATTGACTAGTGGTTTTAACTATTGATGAAAAATCAACAACCTACATATGTAATTTACATAATTTTGTTGAAATCTACAAACAGTACAACAGTCGGTTCCCTTGTTGAAAACTTTACAAAAAACCAAAAACCAAAAATGGAAAAACCTTAAAAAACGAACTCCAGCTTTTATTCGATAAGATTCGGATACTAAAAATATTAGGGGAGGAGAGGTCTATATGCGTCTATTAAGCAGAATACTGATTTAATCAAATATTACATCGAATATGTGTACAAAAACTATATACACATGAGCAGCCATCTGTTTTTTATACGTTGGAGTAATTTTTTTTTGTTGAAATCTTCTTCCGTTTTTGAGAAATTGATTTTATTATAACTGTTGTCAAAATTGCCGAACTTCAAACCGTGCGGGCTAAAGGCGCCTATTTATGTTTAAAGTAAAATTTCTGTTTTTCTGGCAATACTTCCGTATAATTTCATTGGAAATGCTAGAAACTGATAACTTTCATACGAAAAAGCTGAAGTTTTATAAAAATCTATGTCTTTTATAACTTTATGGAATAAACAAAATTTAGGGTTGCCATCATATAGAGGAATTTCATTCCTAAAATAAATTTTATCAAATCTGTGTTGAGATCTTCGATTTGCTTTTAAGATAATCGAAGATCTCTCGATAATCGAAGATCTAGAGCTTAGATTTGAAGTTTTAGTGATAAAAATCATATATTTATTCTATTTAACCTGTTATTTTAGGTTGGCGGCATTTTACAAACATGATGGGGACAAACAAAAACATTCTCTTATTCCACTTTTTCCTCATTATGAAACTATCATAAAAGCTTAAATTTTTTTAACTTCTATGGTTCATTTGAATAAGAAACAAAAACTACCCAACTTTTTGTTTTGAGCTTCTCTACGTATAATTTTCAAAAGTCAAAATATTACATTAAAAGGTATCAAAACCTTATATGAATTTTTAAATTTTTTTGAGTTAATCTTATATATAAAAATGGAGGCGTTTTCTTTGTAACACCATCACGTATAAATGGTCGGTCGGAATTAAGTGAAATTTGGTATTCGAGGGTTTTCGGGCCAAAGATGGTTTGTATAATAGTTTCGAGATTATTACTTTTTATGGAAAGGAGCTACTAGAAACGGGACAAAACTCGAACAACTTGAAGACGATTTTCATGAAAACTGATTCACGAGCACGAAGAATTTAAAGAATTGCAAACATTTTCCAACGATTTATTAAGTAACGGGTAAAACGAAGTTTACCGGGTCAGCTAGTTATTTCATAAAATTCTTTCTTGCCTTATGTGCCAAACGTATTACCCTCAAAATGCATTGATAAGATTTGTTTTCTTGTCAGCCATTTCGTCAAACGGCTGTAGGGTCATTTAAACCGATAGGCCCATTTAGGAAACCTTTCCCCTAATCTCTTTAACAAAAGTATATTACTTTTCCTGAGCAGCTAAATTTTCCTTACAAATTTTCATCCCCCAATTGTAAACCGTTTAAATTTAAAATGAATGGAAATACGGCGCTGAATTATATTTTCAGCAACCATACCCCCATTAATTTCTTCGGAATAATCATTTTTAAAAGCGGCCTTTGCATGGCAAATTCTGCCTCAGCTGTACCGAGCAGAATCCTCTAATCTTCCTATCTCTCTCGTGTAAAGAGTCAACCCAGACCAAACGTGTGTGCGAATTGTATCATCCTTGAGCCACCGCAAGTGAGGCGTCTTTCTTTCGGGGTGCTTGTTGTTGTCGTTATGTTGAATCACATCATGCAAGGGTCTGAATCATTTCGGGAAGGGATATTTCGGGTAGACTTAGGGTGATGGATTTAACCTTACCAGGCGACCACAATTTCGTGCCTTCACATACACGTACAACACTTGAGAATGATATCCAGCATTTGAGTGGTGACGAAAATCCGCGTTCATATGAAAAACACAACAACGACGACGGGGGGGTCCAATAAATTATTCACGCCACGTATTATGGGGAGTAGCACACGCGAAAAAGGGCACGCGTCTTTCCCGGAGAGGCCTAACCATGAAAAACGATTCGATTTAATTAATTTACGACTCCGTTGGAAATTCAACCCCCGGAATTGAGCTTATACGATATGGGTACGTAAGTTTGCCGAAATTATCACGTACTTTGGGTGATGAGCCGAAGGCTCTTAGTTAATAGTCGAATGAGGTTTCGCTCTTATAATTTGTATTTCGATTTGGATATTATTTATCACTTTCGTACAATCAATGTTTCGCTATTATTTAGAATCTTATTCGTCCCGAACAATGTATCAATAGATTCTACGAGGAACTCAAAAGCATCAAAGTATCAAATATTCAATAATAAGAAACATATCGTTTTCAAAGCGCCACTGTTTAGAAGGAGGCACGTTGAGCCATGGCATTTTACAGGGTGCTTACAGACTTCGTTGGATGGTTTCGTTTGATACTACACAGAATAGCCACTTGGAGTTTTTTTTCATCTTGACAACCAGTCATCAAACGTTGTTTATTGGAATGATTTCTATTCAAAACTATCTTGAATAAAAAAAAAAGTTTTCGGTTTTCCGTAAGAAAAACTATTAAACACAAAATGTTTAAAAATTATTTATTATAGTGTGTTCAAAAAAACAAACTAAATTCATATGCAAATAATATTTCTCGAATCGTCTATTTATTTAGAAGCACTTTTTGATTTGTCGACAACAGAGGTGCAAAGAGATCCCTTTACGCTACATGCAGTGCCGATTCTTACAGCCCGACGTCAGCCACGAAAGAATCATCTTGCAAAGTTGCAAACTGATTCTTTCTCCCTTACGTACAGAACGTCGAACGTGTCTGCAAATAAAAGTCAACCGCGTGATGACTGCACGTTCCGAAAATTTCAAACGATTCTCCGAAGTTAAGATCACTTGCAAACTTGCAAGCCCGAAGATAAAATCCCTTGAGCCGAACAGAAAGTATCATTTCCGAAGATAGCTACAGTCTGCAAGTTGCTTGCTTGCAGCGCCGTGATGCGATGTACGTTTGCAATAGGGTGGTCTAACCGGTTTTACCGAAACCGGTAAAACCGGTAAAACCGTCCAATTTCTCAATACCGGAATACCGACTTTTGGGACGGTAAAAAACCGGTATTTCCGGTAAATTTTTCTTCATTATTTGGCATTGTTCTTAAATTGACACAGCTAAATGTTGTTTTTAAACCTAATATTTATGAGTACAAATACTCAAATTTTGCTCAATCAGCTTCACAATCCAAGCTCAATAAACCTTACTGCATGTGAGATTTAATTATTGCTAAAACTTGTCGATGAATTTTTTTTAATTAAAGCTTTTTTCATGAAACTTTACACATTTCAGTTCAGATATCGAGCTAACGCTCCATAACATTTAAAGACTCTCTAGACTTGAATGCCATCATGCTGGTAAAGTGTCAAAAATGAAACCTAAAAAAATCTAAAGACTGTACAAGTGTACAATGACTGAAAAAAGGATACAGCTACAAGAAATTTATGATTGCTTCACAATAATCACTGAATTTTTCATTGATAAGCTGGAATTTGGTAAAATTTGCAAAATGTTTTATCTATAAACATGCCAAGTTTATCAAAATCGTCCTAAGTGGTGCCAGGCTTTCACAAGCTTGACATTTAAATCCAAAAAATATTGATAACTGATTATAACTTCCTAGTTTGTTCCATAACATAAAATGTTTCAATAGAATCAGTATTTGAACACATGGTAGACTGTTTGTATGGTTTTTTTTATCAATAATTTCAAGGTAATTGATGGAACTCTGTTGTTTTCATTTTTAACACTGTTGAAGCATTTTCTTTTTCCAGACGAATCAGTAACAAAGTGTTAATAAATTTGCAACAGTATTATAGCAACAAAGAGCGTATGGATCAGATCTAAACAATTATATTTTTTGCTGAATTTTGACTGGTTTTTAATGGATTTTTATTTCTATTTGTTCGTTTTATTTTTGGGAAGGCAAACTCAATGCGATCACGACCTAGGTTGCGCGGAATACATCCGTATTTTAGATAACAATAATCTGTAGGTAATTCTGTGAATCAACCAAAAACTTTGTGGAAGTGTTTTGAGTTTCGTTATTAATTAGTTAAATCATTGTTTTAACGAAAAATGTTTAAGTACATCCAATTTCATATAATATCCATGAAAGACTGTATAAACTTTTACTAAATCTGTAAAATCTGTTTTTAAATATGAATACTGTTTTACAGAGTACAGGACAAACATTCGTTGAAAATAATATGAAACTTCTAGAATTTCCGCAACCTCACAGCAAAATCATAATAATAAAATGAAGATGATAAATTTTATGTTTATCATACGAATGCTGATAAATTTATGACAATAATACACACAACAACATCTTTTTCCATTGGAAATGTAGCTTAATCTATTGCGTTATAAATTCTGAGCATTTTATGCCATTACTACTGCAATAAGTCGAAACCTTTTCATGAATTCGATATACTTTAAAAATTACCGGTTTTACCGGTTTTATCGGTTTTATAAATTACAAATACCGAAATACCGGATTTGAAAAAAACCGATAAATCCGACCACCCTAGTTTGCAAGCTTGCAAGTTACAGAACGCTAGAATCCTCCTTGTGCGGGTCAAAATGTATGTTCCCCCAACGACGATGTTTGTTTGCAAATTTGCTTGTTACCAAATCCAAACGTTCGTCGGCAGTCGGCTCGTTCTTGTCTGGTTTGGTTCGTTCCACCAATCTGAGCCGAGCACGCGGAGGCAGAGATGCCAATGTGCCTGATTTTTCAGACGTTGCCTGATTTTTCGAGGCTCTGCCTGACAACCTGATAAGCCATTGATTTTCCCTGATTTTTGAAAATATGCCTGATTTTTGCGAATGTCATGAAAAATGGGTAGTAAGGAACTGGAGTAGGTACCATAGCTGAAGTGAAAAAGTGAAAATGTGGCTGAATCAAAGCAATCGAAAGATTCCCGTTAATTCTTATTGCAAAAAAAAATTGAAGGGAATCTTTTGATTGCTTTGATGCAGTAGAGTTATTCATCTAAGTAGGCTCACAACACATATTGGAGTGAAAATGTGGAGAGATGACCAAAAAAAAAAGGTCATCACTTTGAGCGTAATGTCCGTTACTTTTACGTAACCTGATTTTGCCTGATTTTTATTTCGCAAGTTCCCTGATTTTTGAAAATAAATGTTGGCAACCCTGCGCGGAGGAAAAAAGTGATACCAAAATTTCAACCATCCTTTCAGTCGTCGTTCGGCAAGGAACGCGGGCGGACTCTTCCCGCATGACGCTCTAAAGGATATGTTGGTGCTTTCGTGCTCGGTTCGTTTCTTACTTATAAGGTTTCGAAAGGGAGTGGTGCCCAAACTAGGGTGATTCCACTGATGAGTGATGATTCATCTTAATCACCCTAGTTTGGGCACCACTCCCTTTCGAAACCTTATGAGTAAGAAAAGAACCGAGCACGAAAGCACCTACATATCCTTCAGAGCGTCATGCGGGAAGAGTCCGCACGCGTTCCTTGCCGAACGACGACTGAAAGGATGGTTGACATTTTGGTATCACTATTTCCTCCGCGTGCTCGGCTCAGATTGGTGGAACGAACCAAACCAGACAAGAATGAGCCGACTGCCAACGAACGTTTGGATTTGGTAACAAGCAAATTTGCAAACAAACATCGTCGTTGGGGGAACATACATTTTGACCCGCACAAGGAGGATTCTAGCGTTCTGTAACTTGCAAGCTTGCAAACGTACATCGCATCACGGCGCTGCAAGCAAGCAACTTGCAGACTGTAGCTATCTTCGGAAATGATTCTTTCTGTTCGGCTCAAGGGATTTTATCTTCGGGCTTGCAAGTTTGCAGTGATCTTAACTTCGGAGAATCGTTTGAAATTTTCGGAACGTGCAGTCATCACGCGGTTGACTTTTATTTGCAGACACGTTCGACGTTCTGTACGTAAGGGAGAAAGGATCAGTTTGCAACTTTGCAAGATGATTCTTTCGTGGCTGACGTCGGGCTGTAAGAATCGCCTTGAAGTCGTGCGCTGCATGGTACATGAAGGGATCTCTGCACCTCTGGTCGGCAACCAATCCTTAAAATTTTGTTTCAACTTGTGCACATCAATAGGGTAACTGACCAATATTGCCAATATTGATTTGGGAATTGGCCATTACACTGAGTCGATTTGAGGTAATTTAAGAATTTCTCAAACCCTGAGGTCTTAAAAGCTTCGTTTTGATTCAAAACTCCATGATTTTTTGCAGAATTTTTATGTAACGCTTACTTGAGCAAATAAACACTTTTAGGTTTGTATGGGAAAATTAAGTATTTTTTACTGATAAGTCAACATCGTTTTTGTTTCTACTGTGGAATCGAGTCTCATGGTTTTTGTGGAAATTTAAAAGTTCTCTACAGGCAATTTTCCGCTGAACGACTTTGTCGAAGATCGCAACTTCGTATCTTATTAGGCAAAAAAGTTATTAGCTATTTAACAGGGGTATGTCTTTTGGCATTGATGAACAATAAACTCAATAGACATCATTTCTGGTGCCTCGCGAAGCAATCTACCATGACTTTTGAATCAAATTTATGGAAAAAGCGTCACAGAAATTCGTCACGGAATTTTTCGGTAATGTCACAAAAAGTCTGAATTTTTTTCGTCAAACACAGAATTTTTTTTCGGCAACCTTGCCCCATACATTATCTATAAACTTTTTTTGTCTAATAAGATACGAAGTAACGGCCTACAGCAAAGTTGTTCAGCTGAAAATTTACTCTAATGAATGTATAAATTGGCACAAAAACCATAAGCAGAGTCGGTCCTACAGCAGAAACAAAAATGATAATGATTTTTCAGTACAAAATATTCAATTTTCCCACACAAACCTAATAGTTCAAATTTACTCATGTAAACGTTACTTAAACATTTTGCAAATAATCATGGATCATGGAAACAAAGCTTTTTAGACCCCAGGGTTTGAGAAATTAAAAAATGAACCCAAATCTATTATTCATATAATTTGAGTTCATATACACAATATTTTTCTATTCATAGTAATATCCTTAAAAAGGAATCCAAACAGATATCGTTTTCAGTATTAAAACTTTCAACTTATCTAGAACATTGGTTTCCTTTTTCTCCAACACCATAGCATGAAAGAAAAACCAATGATCTTAACAGATTTCAGTCCATGCATGAAATTTCATTTACCTTGAAAGAATTCCACCCTTCATTATAACAATCCCGGTTGAAAGTTGAAGGAAATACATCGAATTGTAGTCCACAGTGTCAAATTAACATTGGAATTATGAAATAAGGCGGCATCCATAAATTACGTAACGCAAAAAATGCACTTTTTTGACCCCCTCCCCCCCCGTATGTCACAAATCGTAACGATTCGATATACCCGCCTATGAAAATTACGTAACGCTGAAAATTACCCCCCCATCTTCTCATGATTTTTGAAGATAAAAAAAACGTTCTTAAAAACGGAATTATTATCCATCCAAATCGCTTCTTAGAACTCATTGATGATAACTCTCTGATAAAATAAATTAATTGTCTTATTACGAGTTTCTCTGTGCTTGTTAACTAGTAATCTACCTTGTTTACTTTATTTTGTTCAAGCAGCATATTTTGTTATGCAAAATATACTCCACTTAGTAATATTCGTCAGAATAATCAAAACAGCTGATCGGAATGATCAAAATCAATTGAGAAAAAATAGCAAAATTTCTAAGATTGGATTGAGTTCTTGGGGGCAAATGTACCTAATATTCGGTTTTCCAACGGTTATTTCACGGATATACAATCCATTGGTTACAAACCAGTTTCAATCTTGTTAATGCTTACAAATTTTAAGCTGATTTTAGTTTGCTTATCATTTAGCAAAAATTGAATGATATCAAAAAGCTGCGATTAAACTGAAATTTTTTAGGAAAAAATCGTTACGTAACGATGAGCATACCTCCCCCCTCCCCTATGTCACAATTCGAAACGCTAGAGCTTACTTCCTCCCCCCCCTAGGAGCGTTACGTAATTTATGGATGCCCCCTAAGTGGGTGCGTCTTTAAAAAAAAAATGCATTTTTTAAATAAGTAGGAGAAAGTCGGGTAAGACGGACACAGCGGGTAAAATGGACACTTTCAATATTTCTAAAATTACGATGTTTGGCAAATATCTAATGATGGGAATATGTTTGCCTAGTGCATCAGCACTTTTGAGACCCATTGTTGATTTACATCGTTATAGTAAACAAAATAAACAAAAACTTTGAAGATGCACCATTTGATGTAATTTTCTTCGCTAAGAAAATTGTCCATAACTCGCTAGATTATCGGAAATTTCAGCAGTTTTCAACGGTGGAATGTTTATTAGACTTCTCATTGACCACCTGGAGTAAACCCAGCGAATTTTGGCCAACTTAAGCAACAAACGATTCCTCCAGGTATTTCTAATTTTTTATCGGTCTGATCCTCCAAATGCCTTCACAAGACCCTGGTAAGAGCAATTATCGGCTAAAAAGCATTCTGCATCTCAAACAGACCATTAAAAGTGTTAAAAGTAGATCCGGTAAAGGAAGCGCTTATAAAATACGAAATTCAGAAAACCACCCAACATCGCTACAGGGTTTAGACCATTTGGTTCCGTTTTGGTTTATAAACATTCTCAAATAATCAATTCACAATTTTTTTTTACGGAAATATCTACCTTTTCTAGGCAGTGTCCGTTTTACCATTTTTTAAAAGTGTAATTTGTTAGCATATTTTAGATTTCTTTAAAAACAGCCTTGAGGAAGGAAATTTACTGACGCCAATGGTTAATGCGTTAGCAAACAACATAAACTGCCCATCTGCGCGAAAACAGCGATGAAAAAAGCAATATCTGATTTTCTATTGCGATTCTACCTTAGGGTGTCCGTCGTACCCAACTTTCCCCTAATGTTAATTCTTCATGGTTATTTCCCAATGCCGACAATACCGGTTTATAAAGAACGTAAAACCATGATCTATTCGGTAAAGAAAAATAGCTCGGTAATACCGATTTTTGATATTACTACCGTTTTAACTATTTCTACGGCAAAAGGGAATTTTCATATCTTGAGAAAACTGCATACTTGAAAAATAGTTTTTTAGCAGAAATATTTTTGATAAAAAAAATCCAAAAAAATATTAGAGTTTTATTAAAATTGATTCATAGCATACCAAATTTCGGTTTTTTTTTCGGCGAAGATTTTTAACCACCTTTTTTTACCCACCTTTATTTGTTTTCATCAGTTGATAACACCTTTGAAATGATTTTATGTACCGTCAGCTGGGATATAATTAGAATGACCCAAATGACCGGACTTTGCAAAAAATTATGCGCCGCTGATTAAAATGAATCGCTCAAATGGTCGCTCAGTAAGCCTGAAGTTGGTATAAGATTTAAAGAAATTTAGTTCGGGAGAAACATGAAAACCAGTTCTTCATCAATAACTTCAGTTCAATTCGGTCTATTTCTTTTGAATACGGTTTTTCTTAGAGCCCAAATTATGACAATTATTTCATCCCCAAAACTGCATTTCGATTAGGGTTGAGATAGAGAAGTTATTAGGCTTCTAAAATGGGCAAACTTTATTAAGGGTGATATTCATCTCAGTTAATGAGGCGTTAATATGTTTGACCGCCTCAATTCATTAACATTGATGAATACCACCCTTAAAAAAGCTCTTCTAGGTTCGTTAGGCTTCAATAATAACATTTTTATCTTAACTCGACTCGCAATCTCCGGATGGAATATTCATCACAGTTTTTGATTTTAGAAAAACTGTGTTCAAATGAAAACGGCCGAAGGGAGCCAAAGTTATTAATGAAAAGCTGGTTTACAAGCTTCTCTCAAAATCCAATACAAACTTCAGGCTCGTTGAGCGACCCCTTTCCGTGATCCGATATGGCCAGAATTTGGCATGAGATCTTGTACTAGGCTAAGGATCAATTTTAGTCTGAAGCGCATAACACAGGTTTAGAATTTCCCATACAAATTTGGGGCTTTTAAAAAAAATAATGTCCACAGATAATCATTCAGATTATTTAAAATCAGTACTGGGCTCATATGAATGTAAAACATGGATGCAGAAATTTATTAGACCTCTTTAAATTTGATTGAAAAATCGTTTTCGTCTCTGTTCAGAATTTGATGCTTTGGGGTAACATTGATCAGTCTCTATTCTGACAGTTGAAACGAGTTTTTTTTTATCATAAAGGATACAAACAAGGACTATAAAAATCGCTCACTCATCGAAACGCACATGAGAATGCTTCGCCGCCGACTCGCTATTCGTTTGTGCTCAATACAATCACGAATAGCAACACAAACGATTCTACGACGGCTGTTTCTTTGTTGCTCGTATTACAAAATAATCATGAGCGAGTCTGAGCAACGGGATCACGAGAGACTCGTATTTGCTTCGTGAATTTAGATACCAAGCTTGCTGTCTGTTTAGGGGAGTAAGTACGTCAGTTCAAAAGAAGAAGAAATCTTTCAGCTTGTCCTTTTCAGAGACAAACTGTCCGTACCGTCCGGGCACCGATCGTTTGAAGGCTAGCCCTACACAAGCGTACACTGTTGCTGTTGATGTTATTGATGTTCTTTCAAGCTTGTAGCTTCAAAAAGTGACGCACATTCTTCCGTAGGAAGCAATAATAACACCACTAGCATGAAGCAAAAGTATTCTTTTGGCTCGGCATAATTGCCTGGAAAGAATAATAACATCACTAACATGGATTGGCTGTACCGGCCGTATGCACACTGTTCTTCTTATTTTCAATTTCTGTTGGCCAACGCTATTGAAAGCCAACACGGCTTGGCGTCAGTATTGTTGCTGTTAGTGTTTTTTCAAGCTCAAGCTTCGCAAAGGGACGAGGATTTTTCCACGGCAAGAAATAATATCATTACTAACACGGCTCATGAGCGGGTTGGTAAAAGTTTTCACGAACCAGATCGCTGCTACGCAATCGTCGGGTTGATGCTTGACTTTGTGTGCGAAGAGGGAAGCAAAGTAAAAAGGAATCAGGAACCTTGTTCGTGTTTTCGTTTTGGTCGGGATTAATTCGTGAGAACAGGAGATTCTCGCTCACATCTCATTCGCGTTCCACGGCATTTTCATGAGCAAAAATCGGAGCGATGCAGGTTCCGTCGCTCGTTTGAATGAGTTTTTCAATCCTTGGATACAAAACACCTTCATAATATTTACATATGCTAGTTTATCAATTTAACCTTGGTTTTATAATTTCTAAATAGTTTAAGCTTTTAAATACAAATGAAATTTTACCTTCATACATTCCTCTAGGCCCTCCCACTATTCCAATTTCCATTTTTTCTTTAAAGTCAACGATTTGATAGGGTTCCTATCTATTTGTCTAATACGGGCTCACTCTTGGAAATTTCCTTATTTTTTAAATATCAAAATTTTATCATTAAATGACTATAAAAATAGCACTATAAATGTTCATATACAAAGAAAAAAGTTGATCTTTCACATTAAACAACCCGTTTGCTTCTTTTTGGTATCATCAGGATAGCTGTTTGTTTGCGAGCCTTAGAAAAATAGATATTTTAAGATTTTGAAATTAGATTTTTACTAGAAGAAAAAAATTCAAATACAAACAAAATTTTGCCTATTTGATACTCAATTAAAAGACTTTCAAACGTAGAAAACAGTTTTCAAAAATTCAATAATTGTGAAAGTACACATCGAACAATTCCAATCTGTCGTCATGGATATGAATCATAACGAAGAAATTTATATCATTCAATAACTTACCGCCATTGGAACTCTAGCATTGAACACTTAGGTAAATATCAAAAATTTCAAACCATGAATATGATTTATAAAACGGACACATAAACAAACTGTCGGGTTCCAAGGCACAACATAATTGGAAGAATTCCCTTATTTTACGACGATTCTTGACATAATTCTCATGCGTATCTCACTTTTCACCAGGCATTTGTTATCAAATCATAATGGTAATTATAACACAACTTTATAAACGAAACCCGGAAATGTTTCCAACATTGTAATTCCTCAATTGAAAAATAAGGTTGAAATAGAAAAACAAACTCCTCTCCTCGCAAATTGCTGAGGATCACAATCTCTTATTAAATTAATAAGCGGTAATTCAAAATTTTCAAATTTTGTAGGCTCCTGAAAATTTTCAGGCAGAAACTCCTTGGTTGCAACAACAGTTCACAACAAATGAATGAGAAGAATAATGTAACGAACACACCAATTGTTGAAGCAACATCACGAAATCAACGGAGAATCGGGTCGGGCACAATCCATTGAGCATGCAATTATCGATCACTATGCATTTTCCATTTATTCCACAAAAAATCACAATTTTTCAATAAGAAACGGCTTAAACTTCAAAAATTTAATTTTCACCTCGACGGAACGAAAAAAAAACACGTGCGATACCAACAAACCATCGCCTGCTTTTCTCTAATTATTCCTATCTACATTTGAATTTTCAAAACTACCCTTATGGAAAGGACCTTCGCAGGAGCCAGCATCAGATGCATACTGTAGGAATTGCACAGTATTGTTAGAAGCTTAAAATTTTGATAAAATTTATCAAGTGATTTCAGTCGATGGATTTTTTTGTCTTATTATTGCATATCTTAATTTCCTTTTGCAGTATAAGTTTCAAACAGCACTCATTTGTTTTATGAAGTTTTTGTTTTCAGCGAAATTTGAATAGAACATGAAAATTGAATTACCAAGTACCATAACACAAACATCATTTCCTCGATTGTTATCTTGATTTTCATCCTTTTGAATTTCAGTTTATCAATTCGCGTATTCCTTCTTAGGAATGCAATTTTATCGAATCTAAAGTTCGTAAGCAACATCTGAATCAAGACTGGATTTCGGAACGCTTAAAATCTATTTAAATCTATTGTGATAGTAGGTATAGCATTTGGATTTTTTATTTGTGGAGTACCCATTACTGCGATCAGTTAGTTGATCAGTATAGCATTTGGATGGCTAGGCAACAATTCCGAACATGCACAAAAAAACGATAAATTGATACAGACACTCAAATAACAAAATTTTCGACATTTTTCCATGCCGAAATGCGATCGTTTTTTTTTTGTTACTTCTGACCAAAACCTCAACCTGACCGTCCATCAAGCTTACCCTTAATATGAAACCTGACTTAATACCCATTTTGTTTTTCTTCTATATGATTTTTTCCAAATCCACCAAATCATATAAATCCCTCAATCAAAACTGTTTTGCATCTTACTGGTAACCGACAACAGAACGAAAAAAATAGCAGTAGAAATCCCGAAAAATGGAATCCACATTTTTGTGCCCACACTTGCACATATACACACGATTTCCGGAACCATCTAATGGGGTACCACGAAAAAAGTCGGAAATGACACTTAGCTTGGTCGCTCGCCCAACTTCTAGAGAGCGTAAGCCCTCGGAAGCAGGAAAAAATATCCCTGACGGAAAACCCTTTTCACGCATCCTTTATCAGAGGGGATCTGGTGCAAAATCTCCGCCAAGCTACGGCGACGACGTCGAGCATAAATTTGCTAGACCAAAATGCGTGCCTCACAAAAGTCCAAAGATGGAAGAGACTGTAGTCATTCGGGGTGAAGGATCGAATTTTCGGTAGAGAAGATAAAAATATAATAACGGAGTGGCTGGAGAGGATGAAATATAAATGTACAGCCACACATTATTTCCACTCAAGTACCTAGAATCCTGTGAGTGAGTCATTTTCGCCGTCTGAGTGGAACAAATTCACGGTCCTCAAATCCCGAGAGCCTGCCGGAGAAAAAAAAATTCGACACTCGGTTATTGTGAACTAGCACGCAAAAAAAAATCGTAACTCCACATGATGGAAGTTGAAGAGAAAATTCTGAATGGAAATTTTTCAGAGAAGTTTTCTTATATCTGTTTTTGAACATGAAGTAAAAAAATTTAAATTTCTGTTAAATATCTTTTGTTTGTACTATTATAGAATAATTCCTACTTAATATTGAATCTCAATTCTCTGAAAAGTTGTTTAAGAAACACATATGACTTTTTTTTAATATGTCTTTATTCGTAACAATTCATCATTACATTTATATTACATTATTACATTAAATTAGGTGTTCAGTTCAATAATGAACTGTCCAGAGCCCTATAGTTTATTAATCACTAAAATTTATTTATTCGACTTAAATTTGCTGAGCATCAATCAATTTTTTTATGTAGGAGAACATCCTGTAGTGTCAATATTTTTCTTCAAACTTACAACTAAAAACTAAAGCTATCCTAAAATTAAACTTATTATAGAGAGAACGAATCTCTGCGATGGAAGACTGCATCGATTTGCCTCTGAAGTTGGAGATGATGTTGCTGGCCATCTCTTCGATAGATTCAATGCCCGCAATCCGGTGAAGATCTTCGGTGCTGTGCCTAGGTGGAAGCCGCAAAATCATTTTCAGAACCTTGTTCTGAATCCTTTGGATGGTTTTTTTCCTCGTCGCGCAGCAGCTAGACCAAATCGGAACTGCAAACATTATCGCTGGTCGCAACACTTGCTTATAAATAAGCATATTATTCTTCAGGCACAGTCGGGATTTCCTGTTGATGAGAGAATAAAGAGATTTAGTATATTTATTAAATTTAGATTGAATATCTTCAATGTGATTTTTAAAAGTAAGATTCCGATCAAGTGAGAGTCCCAAGTACTTCACGTGATCAGACCATTCTAATGAAACCCCATTAAAAGTTATGGAATGATTTTCATTTTGTTTTAAAATTAAGCTCTTGGCTTATGGGGAAATAAAATAAGTTGAGTTTTGGAAGCGATAGGAGAAATTTGCCACATTTTCAAGTAATTCAAAAAGGAATTCAAATTTTGTTGCAATCTACTGCGTACCACCCGTAAATTTCGACCTTTGGCTGAAAGCAAAGTATCATCAGCAAATAATCTTCTACCCTTTCCTTCTGGTACATCAGGAAGATCAGAAGTAAAAATATTGTATAAAATTGGCCCAAGTTTAATACCCTGAGGGACACTAGCTCTAATGGGTGTCCTTTCAGAGCATGAATTTTGATAGCTTACTTGTAAGGTTCGGCTAGTCAAATAATTTTGTATAATTTTGGTGAGATATACGAGAAAATCTAACCGAGCTAATTTAGTTACTAAACCTTTGTGCCAAACACTGTCGAAAGCTTTTTCAATATCAAGAAGAGCAACACCAGTTGAATAACCTTCAGATTTGCTAGCGTTAATCATATTAGTGACACTCAAAAGTTGATGTGTAGTAGAATGTCCATGACGAAAACCAAATTGTTCATCAGGGAAAATAGAATTCTGATTAATGTGGATCATCATTCTATTCAAAATAACTCTCTCAAATAGTTTACTTAAAGAAGGAAGCAAACTAATTGGTCGATAACTTGAAGGCTCTGAAGCACTTTTTCCAGGTTTTAAAATTGGAGTTACTTTGGCATTTTTCCATTTATTGCTTTTAAAGTGCTTTCAGGCAACTTTTTAATAAGAATATAGAAAATCCCATCTTCCTCCAGGGCTTTCACATTTTTAATTTTTTTTGAAAATCAAATGAAGTTCATCAATATTTGTCTCACATGAACTTTCAAAGATGTTTTGCTTAGAAAAAATATCATCAAATTTTAGGGAAATTTCAGCATCAATTGGACTTACAACGTCTAAATTAAAATCATGAGCAGACTCAAACTGTTGGGCTAATTTTTTAGTTTTTTCTGCGTTCGTTAAAAGAAGCTTATCTCCATCTTTCAAAGTAGGAATTGGCTTCTGGGGCTTTTTCAGAATTTTAGTTAATTTCCAAAATGGCTTTGAGTAGGATTTTGTGTCCTCTACTGCTTTAGCAAAATTTTCATTACGAATGAAATTTAAACGACGTTTGATCTCTTTTTGAAGGTCGCGATAAATAAATTTCAAATAAGGATCCCTAGTACGTTGATATTGGCGTCGGCGAATGTTTTTCAGTCGTATCAAAAACTTAAGATCATCATCGATCAAAGGTTGATTAAATTTGTTTTTAACTTTGGGTATAGAAGCCGCTCCAACATTAACAACTAAAGTTGTCAAATTTTCTACAGCCAAATTAATTTCTTCTATTGAATTCAGTGAAACGTTTACATTTACAATTACGTTCAATAAAATTCCTATATCGTTCCCAGTCAGCTTTTTGAAAGTTAAAAGTTGATTTTAAAGGGTTTTCAATGGGACTTTGGGATAAAAAAAAAGTTACTGGAAGGTGGTCTGAATCGAGGTCCGCATGAGTAACTAATTGACTACAATGCTCGCCTAAATCCGTTAGAATAAAATCAATTGTGGAAGGATTTCTAATTGAAGAAAAACAAGTATGCGGATTAGGATATTCAACGGTATAATAATCTGCAGAGCTGCCATTAAATAAAAAAGTTCCATCATAATTTTGATGAAATATTATTTCAAGATCGGTGTTTAGCATTAATGTCACCAATAATTAAAATTAAGATATATTTCTGGTGAATTTTTGTAAATCTCCCTTCAAAAATTTTTGTGTTCATCGCTACATTGGAACGGCAAGTATGTAGCAACAATCATAATTTTCCCCATAGAAGTTTTTAATTCAATTCCAATTATTTCTAAGACTTTTGAATTGAAAGAAGGAAGAAGTTTAAATTTGAGACGACTATTGATGACAATAGTTACACCCACAACTTGTCGATTAAGTCGATCATTCCGCAAAATTTCCTAGAAAGCATTGCTTTTCTAGTTTTTGTTTGGCCATAAAAAAGTTTCAGTGATGGCATGTTTTGAGTTTTCAAAAAAAAAAAAGAATTCATTTTATATAGCCAGCAAAGATCTAGCGTTCCAATTCATAATATTTAAACTTCTTTTTGGATCCGTGAGGGGATCGTTAAGTTATATTAATTTTGTTAGCATAATTAAAAGAAGTTTGGAAAGCTTCAAACATTGAATTTGCTTTCAACATAAGTTGCATCATTTCCATAAAATTTTGATGTGAAAATCTTAATTTTTCCTCAGTAATCTCACCCAAATCAACAAAATAGTTAGGATCAAAAAATTGAAGCAGAAGCACAGGTATTTGAATTTCTGGGAGTTTTGCAAGCCTTTGTATGTACGTTGAGACTTGGTTTTTTCATATTTTTATTAGTTAAACCTGAAGAGGGAAACCCATTTTCAACCACCTCTGAGAACGATAAACAACGAGTCTGGGGCGCAGATTCAGCACAGGTAACATTAAAATCACTTCGGGTATTACCCAGCCGTGATTCCAATGTAGGCCGAGGCTGACCGCGAACAGGCAGGTTGTTTGCCGGCCTGACGTGTGAAAACGAAAAAGAGGAAGGAGGAGAAGAAACTTTTCTGGAAACTTTGGGATTTTTCCTAGAAGCAATAATTTTTGCCATGATGGGACAGTTTATGGAACTGGAAGAATGATTACCTGCGCAATTCGCACACTTAAATAATTCAGATTGTGATTCATTACCAACAAAAAGGCATTTAGATTTTTTCATTATCGAAAGAACCGCAAATCATGTATCTGGCATTCATTCTAAAATTTTTAGTGCCGTGACAAAAAGCTTGACAACGAGGACATTGCGTAATATTTTGAAGAAAAATGGTAGACGATTTTCGAAAAGGTTCAAATTTGACTCTACAATGAAACATAAGACGATCCTTTTCAAGAATTTGCAAATAATTAACCTGATCCTTTTTAAAATGGATCAAATAAAGCTCAGGATCAAAACCAACACTACTGGTATTATTCGTGTTGGTTCTTTTCCTCTTTTGAATAACTTGAATTGGAAAAAATCTAACAAAGAATTTAATTCAGTTGTAATTTCATCCGGTGTCTGATCGCCGGTGAGACCACGAAGTACAACTTTAAAAGGACAATCACTTCTAGTGTCGTACGTAAAAATTGGTGTTTTTATTATTCAAATAATTTAATTTTTTTTTTTTGAAAATCATTGAAAGATTCCGCCAATATACGAGCAATTCCCCTACGACCGATCTGAAAAGAAATCTTCACATCCTTTGCGGAAGTGACGATTTCTTTCCGAAAGGCATTGAAGTCCGGAATCGTGACCGTAATTGGTGGAACCTTTTCCTTTTTAAGAGTATAAGAAGAAGAAGAAGGTTTCTTATTACTCTTATTATTAAATATGAATATTTCCTTATCTCCGATGCTATAAAGGACATCGAATGAATTGGAAATTTCAACTTTTTTGGCTGATGAACCTGAATTAGGTTCAGCGATCCTTTTTCTTCCGGCTTTCGCGTCGGCCGATAACTTCCCCAAACAATGGAAAGAAAAGAGAAAAAATTGGATAAATAAAATGAAAATAAATATAGCACTGACAAATGATGATTTAAAAACAGGTTAAAAAAATAATGTCTAGTCTAGATATTGAATGATCTAATCTTTATTTTATAAGAACAGTTTGAATTTTAAACGAAAGGGTACAGTTATGACATATACTTACCAATACAGGTCACTCCTCCCCAGCTGACCCAAGACATCGTTTCTAGGTCGTATCCTGTTGAGCAGTTCATTAGATGCACCCATCCTGTCGTTATTGCGCAGAAAAATCATAAAAAGCGCTCACAATAAATAGTCGGTAACGAGTTGAGGACTCTGAAAAAAAAAACGACGGGGGTCAGCTGAAAGCCATCAAACACCACTCACTCTGTGCTCGGTCATGATCCTTTCCGTGTTTGGTCATCTCGTTCGTGTAGTTACCATCAGAGAGTGTCGTCGCCATCGTCATCATCGCGGAGTAGTCGTCGGAAGCAATTTGGTTAAGTGGCACTTTGGCCAAACCCGCCATTCGAGCGTTTGTCCATCCGCGCGCGTTAATGACTCTTCCGCCGGCCGCTGCCTCCCACTTAGGCCAAAATATAGATGGAGGAAGGAAACACAACACAAGGAACGAGAAAAAACACCGACTAAATATCAAAAGGGCGACGATGAACGCTTGGAGGCGTAGAGTAAAAGGCTCTTGCAAGAAAAGCCTTCGGAGGATTTTTCGGTGGGTGACGAGGCACATACATAAACATTTCCCTACAAAAACAACAATCCACTAGAACAAGAAGACAACGGGCATAATGAAACGAGGCTAATAAAAATAATCATCCCCCCAGACTGGTCCTTGCCTTGATAGCTGGGTCAAGTGTCGGGAACGATGATGATGGCCTACAGACCAAGCGAGGGGGCGGAGGTTTCCAACTTTGGACACTTGCCCTCGCGGTCATCATGAGTGTAGTGCCAAAGGATGTGCCCTCCCCGAACTCGGTTGATCCTGTAATTTTGTTTTCCTTTTTCTTTCTCGGCTTCTGGCTGGCTTTGGCTACCCGGAAGAGCTCCGGGCGGACAACTGAAGGTGAGAAATTAATTGTACTTAATGAGCGCGCAACCATCATCAAGGGGCCGGATACTATTTACCTTCGTTTAATTGAAATTCCAGATGGGACATCATTGTGTCTCGTTATTGTTTTCATATTTATGACACACTATCAGTCACAATCAATTCTGCCGGATGACGATGTTAGCTTATAAAATTTAGACGCAAAACATTGCCGGATGTGGTTTATTTTACCAGCAGCACGATTTTTTATCCAAAAACAATTTACCAACACATGTGACAATCAAGTGGCCGTCCCAGCAATACTATTTCAATCATCGCTGAAACAACGATAAAGATAAACAATTCAGATTCAAAATGTATAAGAGATCTCAAAACATATAAAAAAAAAAAAAAATTCTCAAAATTGAATCTTTATAACGAGTAACGAAAAAACAAATTCAGTGATCGAAAATCCATAAAAATAATAAAGAAGCAAAACGAAAATGACAAAAATTACGATAATGACAAAAATGACAAAAATGACAAAAATGACAAAAATGACAAAAATGACAAAAATGACAAAAATGACAAAAATGACAAAAATGACAAAAATGACAAAAATGACAAAAATGACAAAAATGACAAAAATGACAAAAATGACAAAAATGACAAAAATGACAAAAATGACAAAAATGACAAAAATGACAAAAATGACAAAAATGACAAAAATGACAAAAATGACAAAAATGACAAAAATGACAAAAATGACAAAAATGACAAAAATGACAAAAATGACAAAAATGACAAAAATGACAAAAATGACAAAAATGACAAAAATGACAAAAATGACAAAAATGACAAAAATGACAAAAATGACAAAAATGACAACAATGACAAAAATGACAAAAATGGCAAAAATGACAAAAATGACAAAAAGGACAAAAATGACAAAAATGACAAAAATGACAAAAATGACAAAAATGACAAAAATGACAAAAATGACAAAAATGACAAAAATGACAAAAATGACAAAAATGACAAAAATGACAAAAATGACAAAAATGACAAAAATGACAAAAATGACAAAAATGACAAAAATGACAAAAATGACAAAAATGACAAAAATGACAAAAATGACAAAAATGACAAAAATGACAAAAATGACAAAAATGACAAAAATGACAAAAATGACAATAATGACAAAAATGACAAAAATGACAAAAATGACAAAAATGACAAAAATGACAAAAATGACAAAAATGACAAAAATGACAAAAATGACAAAAATGACAAAAATGACAAAAATGACAAAAATGACAAAAATGACAAAAACGACAAAAACGACAAAAATGACAAAAATGACAAAAATGACAAAAATGACAAAAATGACAAAAATGACAAAAATGACAAAAATAACAAAAATAACAAAAATGACAAAAATGACCAAAATGACAAAAATGACAAAAATGACAAAAATGACAAAAATGACAAAAATGACAAAAATGACAAAAATGACAAAAATGACAAAAATGACAAAAATGACAAAAATGACAAAAATAACAAAAATAACAAAAATGACAAAAATGACAAAAATGACAAAAATGACAAAAATGACAAAAATGACAAAAATGACAAAAATGACAAAAATGACAAAAATGACAAAAATGACAAAAATGACAAAAATGACAAAAATGACAAAAATGACAAAAATGACAAAAATGACAAAAATGACAAAAATGACAAAAATGACAAAAATGACAAAAATGACAAAAATGACAAAAATGACAAAAATGACAAAAATGACAAAAATGACAAAAATGACAAAAATGACAAAAATGACAAAAATGACAAAAATGACAAAAATGACAAAAATGACAAAAATGACAAAAATGACAAAAATGACAAAAATGACAAAAATGACAAAAATGACAAAAATGACAAAAATGACAAAAATGACAAAAATGACAAAAATGACAAAAATGACAAAAATGACAAAAATGACAAAAATGACAACAATGACAAAAATGACAAAAATGGCAAAAATGACAAAAATGACAAAAAGGACAAAAATGACAAAAATGACAAAAATGACAAAAATGACAAAAATGACAAAAATGACAAAAATGACAAAAATGACAAAAATGACAAAAATGACAAAAATGACAAAAATGACAAAAATGACAAAAATGACAAAAATGACAAAAATGACAAAAATGACAAAAATGACAAAAATGACAAAAATGACAAAAATGACAAAAATGACAAAAATGACAAAAATGACAAAAATGACAAAAATGACAAAAATGACAAAAATGACAAAAATGACAAAAATGACAAAAATGACAATAATGACAAAAATGACAAAAATGACAAAAATGACAAAAATGACAAAAATGACAAAAATGACAAAAATGACAAAAATGACAAAAATGACAAAAATGACAAAAATGACAAAAATGACAAAAATGACAAAAATGACAAAAATGACAAAAATGACAAAAATGACAAAAATGACAAAAATGACAAAAATGACAAAAATGACAAAAATGACAAAAATGACAAAAATGACAAAAATGACAAAAATGACAAAAATGACAAAAATGACAAAAATGACAAAAATGACAAAAATGACAAAAATGACAAAAAAGTACAAAAATGACAAAAATGACAAAAATGACAAAAATGACAAAAATGACAAAAATGACAAAAATGACAAAAATGACAAAAATGACAAAAATGACAAAAATGACAAAAATGACAAAAATGACAAAAATGACAAAAATGACAAAAATGACAAAAATGACAAAAATGACAAAAATGACAAAAATGACAAAAATGACAAAAATGACAAAAATGACAAAAATGACAAAAATGACAAAAATGACAAAAATGACAAAAATGACAAAAATGACAAAAATGACAAAAATGACAAAAATGACAAAAATGACAAAAATGACAAAAATGACAAAAATGACAAAAATGACAAAAATGACAAAAATGACAAAAATGACAAAAATGACAAAAATGACAAAAATGACAAAAATGACAAAAATGACAAAAATGACAAAAATGACAAAAATGACAAAAATGACAAAAATGACAAAAATGACAAAAATGACAAAAATGACAAAAATGACAAAAATGACAAAAATGACAAAAATGACAAAAATGACAAAAATGACAAAAATGACAAAAATGACAAAAATGACAAAAATGACAAAAATGACAAAAATGACAAAAATGACAAAAATGACAAAAATGACAAAAATGACAAAAATGACAAAAATGACAAAAATGACAAAAATGACAAAAATGACAAAAATGACAAAAATGACAAAAATGACAAAAATGACAAAAATGACAAAAATGACAAAAATGACAAAAATGACAAAAATGACAAAAATGACAAAAATGACAAAAATGACAAAAATGACAAAAATGACAAAAATGACAAAAATGACAAAAATGACAAAAATGACAAAAATGACAAAAATGACAAAAATGACAAAAATGACAAAAATGACAAAAATGACAAAAATGACAAAAATGACAAAAATGACAAAAATGACAAAAATGACAAAAATGACAAAAATGACAAAAATGACAAAAATGACAAAAATGACAAAAATGACAAAAATGACAAAAATGACAAAAATGACAAAAATGACAAAAATGACAAAAATGACAAAAATGACAAAAATGACAAAAATGACAAAAATGACAAAAATGCCAAAAATGACAAAAATGACAAAAATGACAAAAATGACAAAAATGACAAAAATGACAAAAATGACAAAAATGAAAAAAATGACAAAAATGACAAAAATGACAAAAATGACAAAAATGACAAAAATGACAAAAATGACAAAAATGACAAAAATGACAAAAATGACAAAAATGACAAAAATGACAAAAATGAAAAAAATGACAAAAATGACAAAAATGACAAAAATGACAAAAATGACAAAAATGACAAAAATGACAAAAATGACAAAAATGACAAAAATGACAAAAATGACAAAAATGACAAAAATGACAAAAATGACAAAAATGACAAAAATGACAAAAATGACAAAAATGACAAAAATGACAAAAATGACAAAAATGACAAAAATGACAAAAATGACAAAAATGACAAAAATGACAAAAATGACAAAAATGACAAAAATGACAAAAATGACAAAAATGACAAAAATGACAAAAATGACAAAAATGACAAAAATGACAAAAATGACAAAAATGACAATAATGACAAAAATGACAAAAATGACAAAAATGACAAAAATGACAAAAATGACAAAAATGACAAAAATGACAAAAATGACAAAAATGACAAAAATGACAAATGACAAAAATGACAAAAATGACAAAAATGACAACAATGACAAAAATGACAAAAATGGCAAAAATGACAAAAATGACAAAAAGGACAAAAATGACAAAAATGACAAAAATGACAAAAATGACAAAAATGACAAAAATGACAAAAATGACAAAAATGACAAAAATGACAAAAATGACAAAAATGACAAAAATGACAAAAATGACAAAAATGACAAAAATGACAAAAATGACAAAAATGACAAAAATGACAAAAATGACAACAATGACAAAAATGACAAAAATGGCAAAAATGACAAAAATGACAAAAAGGACAAAAATGACAAAAATGACAAAAATGACAAAAATGACAAAAATGACAAAAATGACAAAAATGACAAAAATGACAAAAATGACAAAAATGACAAAAATGACAAAAATGACAAAAATGACAAAAATGACAAAAATGACAAAAATGACAAAAATGACAAAAATGACAAAAATGACAAAAATGACAAAAATGACAAAAATGACAAAAATGACAAAAATGACAAAAATGACAAAAATGACAAAAATGACAAAAATGACAAAAATGACAAAAATGACAATAATGACAAAAATGACAAAAATGACAAAAATGACAAAAATGACAAAAATGACAAAAATGACAAAAATGACAAAAATGACAAAAATGACAAAAATGACAAAAATGACAAAAACGACAAAAATGACAAAAATGACAAAAATGACAAAAATGACAAAAATGACAAAATTGACAAAAATGACAAAAATGACAAAAATGACAAAAATGACAAAAATAACAAAAATGACAAAAATGACAAAAATGACCAAAATGACAAAAATGACAAAAATGACAAAAATGACAAAAATGACAAAAATGACAAAAATGACAAAAATGACAAAAATGACAAAAATGACAAAAATAACAAAAATAACAAAAATGACAAAAATGACAAAAATGACAAAAATGACAAAAATGACAAAAATGACAAAAATGACAAAAATGACAAAAATGACAAAAATGACAAAAATGACAAAAATGACAAAAATGACAAAAATGACAAAAATGACAAAAATGACAAAAATGACAAAAATGACAAAAATGACAAAAATGACAAAAATGACAAAAATGACAAAAATGACAAAAATGACAAAAATGACAAAAATGACAAAAATGACAAAAATGACAAATGACAAAAATGACAAAAATGACAAAAATGACAAAAATGACAAAATGACAAAAATGACAAAAATGACAAAAATGACAAAAATGACAAAAATGACAAAAATGACAAAAATGACAAAAATGACAAAAATGACAAAAATGACAAAAAAGTACAAAAATGACAAAAATGACAAAAATGACAAAAAAGTACAAAAATGACAAAAATGACAAAAATGACAAAAATGACAAAAATGACAAAAATGACAAAAATGACAAAAATGACAAAAATGACAAAAATGACAAAAATGACAAAAATGACAAAAATGACAAAAATGACAAAAATGACAAAAATGACAAAAATGACAAAAATGACAAAATGACAAAAATGACAAAAATGACAAAAATGACAAAAATGACAAAAATGACAAAATGACAAAAATGACAAAAATGACAAAAATGACAAAAATGACAAAAATGACAAAAATGACAAAAATGACAAAAATGACAAAAATGACAAAAATGACAAAAATGACAAAAATGACAAAAATGACAAAAATGACAAAAATGACAAAAATGACAAAAATGACAAAAATGACAAAAATGACAAAAATGACAAAAATGACAAAAATGACAAAAATGACAAAAATGACAAAAATGACAAAAATGACAAAAATGACAAAAATGACAAAAAAGTACAAAAATGACAAAAATGACAAAAATGACAAAAATGACAAAAATGACAAAAATGACAAAAATGACAAAAATGACAAAAATGACAAAAATGACAAAAATGACAAAAATGACAAAAATGACAAAAATGACAAAAATGACAAAAATGACAAAAATGACAAAAATGACAAAAATGACAAAAATGACAAAAATGACAAAAATGACAAAAATGACTAAAATGACAAAAATGACAAAAATGACAAAAATGACAAAAATGACAAAAATGACAAAAATGACAAAAATGACAAAAATGACAAAAATGACAAAAATGACAAAAATGACAAAAATGACATAAATGACAAAAATGACAAAAATGACAAAAATGACAAAAATGACAAAAATGACAAAAATGACAAAAATGACAAAAATGACAAAAATGACAAAAATGACAAAAATGACAAAAATGACAAAAATGCCAAAAATGACAAAAATGACAAAAATGACAAAAATGACAAAAATGACAAAAATGACAAAAATGACAAAAATGACAAAAATGAAAAAAATGACAAAAATGACAAAAATGACAAAAATGACAAAAATGACAAAAATGACAAAAATGACAAAAATGACAAAAATGACAAAAATGACAAAAATGACAAAAATGACAAAAATGACAAAAATGACAAAAATGACAAAAATGACAAAAATGACAAAAATGACAAAAATGACAAAAATGACAAAAATGACAAAAATGACAAAAATGACAAAAATGACAAAAATGACAAAAATGACAAAAATGACAAAAATGACAAAAATGACAAAAATGACAAAATGACAAAAATGACAAAAATGACAAAAATGACAAAAATGACAAAAATGACAAAAATGACAAAAATGACAAAAATGACAAAAATGACAAAAATGACAAAAATGACAAAAATGACAAAAATGACAAAAATGACAAAAATGACAAAAATGACAAAAATGACAAAAATGACAAAAATGACAAAAATGACAAAAATGACAAAAATGACAAAAAAGACAAAAATGACAATAATGACAAAAATGACAAAAATGACAAAAATGACAAAAATGACAAAAATGACAAAAATGACAAAAATGACAAAAATGACAAAAATGACAAAAATGACAAAAATGACAAAAATGACAAAAATGACAAAAATGACAAAAATGACAACAATGACAAAAATGACAAAAATGGCAAAAATGACAAAAATGACAAAAAGGACAAAAATGACAAAAATGACAAAAATGACAAAAATGACAAAAATGACAAAAATGACAAAAATGACAAAAATGACAAAAATGACAAAAATGACAAAAATGACAAAAATGACAAAAATGACAAAAATGACAAAAATGACAAAAATGACAAAAATGACAAAAATGACAAAAATGACAACAATGACAAAAATGACAAAAATGGCAAAAATGACAAAAATGACAAAAAGGACAAAAATGACAAAAATGACAAAAATGACAAAAATGACAAAAATGACAAAAATGACAAAAATGACAAAAATGACAAAAATGACAAAAATGACAAAAATGACAAAAATGACAAAATGACAAAAATGACAAAAATGACAAAAATGACAAAAATGACAAAAATGACAAAAATGACAAAAATGACAAAAATGACAAAAATGACAAAAATGACAAAAATGACAAAAATGACAAAAATGACAATAATGACAAAAATGACAAAAATGACAAAAATGACAAAAATGACAAAAATGACAAAAATGACAAAAATGACAAAAATGACAAAAATGACAAAAATGACAAAAATGACAAAAATGACAAAAACGACAAAAATGACAAAAATGACAAAAATGACAAAAATGACAAAAATGACAAAAATGACAAAAATGACAAAAATGACAAAAATGACAAAAATGACAAAAATAACAAAAATGACAAAAATGACAAAAATGACCAAAATGACAAAAATGACAAAAATGACAAAAATGACAAAAATGACAAAAATGACAAAAATGACAAAAATGACAAAAATGACAAAAATGACAAAAATAACAAAAATAACAAAAATGACAAAAATGACAAAAATGACAAAAATGACAAAAATGACAAAAATGACAAAAATGACAAAAATGACAAAAATGACAAAAATGACAAAAATGACAAAAATGACAAAAATGACAAAAATGACAAAAATGACAAAAATGACAAAAATGACAAAAATGACAAAAATGACAAAAATGACAAAAATGACAAAAATGACAAAAATGACAAAAATGACAAAAATGACAAAAATGACAAAAATGACAAAAATGACAAAAATGACAAAAATGACAAAAATGACAAAAATGACAAAAATGACAAAAATGACAAAAATGACAAAAATGACAAAAATGACAAAAATGACAAAAATGACAAAAATGACAAAAATGACAATAATGACAAAAATGACAAAAATGACAAAAATGACAAAAATGACAAAAATGACAAAAATGACAAAAATGACAAAAATGACAAAAATGACAAAAATGACAAAAATGACAAAAATGACAAAAATGACAAAAATGACAAAAATGACAAAAATGACAAAAATGACAAAAATGACAAAAATGACAAAAATGACAAAAATGACAAAAATGACAAAAATGACAAAAATGACAAAAATGACAAAAATGACAAAAATGACAAAAATGACAAAAATGACAAAAATGACAAAAATGACAAAAATGACAAAAATGACAAAAATGACAAAAATGACAAAAATGACAAAAATGACAAAAATGACAAAAATGACAAAAATGACAAAAATGACAAAAATGACAAAAATGACAAAAATGACAAAAATGACAAAAATGACAAAAATGACAAAAATGACAAAAATGACAAAAATGACAAAAATGACAAAAATGACAAAAATGACAAAAATGACAAAAATGACAAAAATGACAAAAATGACAAAAATGACAAAAATGACAAAAATGACAAAAATGACAAAAATGACAAAAATGACAAAAATGACAAAAATGACAAAAATGACAAAAATGACAAAAATGACAAAAATGACAAAAATGACAAAAATGACAAAAATGACAAAAATGACAAAAATGACAAAAATGACAAAAATGACAAAAATGACAAAAATGACAAAAATGACAAAAATGACAAAAATGACAAAAATGACAAAAATGACAAAAATGACAAAAATGACAAAAATGACAAAAATGACAAAAATGACAAAAATGACAAAAATGACAAAAATGACAAAAATGACAAAAATGACAAAAATGACAAAAATGACAAAAATGACAAAAATGACAAAAATGACAAAAATGACAAAAATGACAAAAATGACAAAAATGACAAAAATGACAAAAATGACAAAAATGACAAAAATGACAAAAATGACAAAAATGACAAAAATGACAAAAATGACAAAAATGACAAAAATGACAAAAATGACAAAAATGACAAAAATGACAAAAATGACAAAAATGACAAAAATGACAAAAATGACAAAAATGACAAAAATGACAAAAATGACAAAAATGACAAAAATGACAAAAATGACAAAAATGACAAAAATGACAAAAATGACAAAAATGACAAAAATGACAAAAATGACAAAAATGACAAAAATGACAAAAATGACAAAAATGACAAAAATGACAAAAATGACAAAAATGACAAAAATGACAAAAATGACAAAAATGACAAAAATGACAAAAATGACAAAAATGACAAAAATGACAAAAATGACAAAAATGACAAAAATGACAAAAATGACAAAAATGACAAAAATGACAAAAATGACAAAAATGACAAAAATGACAAAAATGACAAAAAAGTACAAAAATGACAAAAATGACAAAAATGACAAAAATGACAAAAATGACAAAAATGACAAAAATGACAAAAATGACAAAAATGACAAAAATGACAAAAATGACAAAAATGACAAAAATGACAAAAATGACAAAAATGACAAAAATGACAAAAATGACAAAAATGACAAAAATGACAAAAATGACAAAAATGACAAAAATGACAAAAATGACAAAAATGACAAAAATGACAAAAATGACAAAAATGACAAAAATGACAAAAATGACAAAAATGACAAAAATGACAAAAATGACAAAAATGACAAAAATGACAAAAATGACAAAAATGACAAAAATGACAAAAATGACAAAAATGACAAAAATGACAAAAATGACAAAAATGACAAAAATGACAAAAATGACAAAAATGACAAAAATGACAAAAATGACAAAAATGACAAAAATGACAAAAATGACAAAAATGACAAAAATGACAAAAATGACAAAAATGACAAAAATGACAAAAATGACAAAAATGACAAAAATGAAAAAAAATGACAAAAATGACAAAAATGACAAAAATGACAAAAATGACAAAAATGACAAAAATGACAAAAATGACAAAAATGACAAAAATGACAAAAATAACAAAAATAACAAAAATGACAAAAATGACAAAAAGGACTAAAATGACAAAAATGACAAAAATGACAAAAATGACAAAAATGACAAAAATGACAAAAATGACAAAAATGACAAAAATGACAAAAATGACAAAAATGACAAAAATGACAAAAATGACAAAAATGACAAAAATGACAAAAATGACAAAAATGACAAAAATGACAAAAATGACAAAAATGACAAAAATGACAAAAATGACAAAAATGACAAAAATGACAAAAATGACAAAAATGACAAAAATGACAAAAATGACAAAAATGACAAAAATGACAAAAATGACAAAAATGACAAAAATGACAAAAATGACAAAAATGACAAAAATGACAAAAATGACAAAAATGACAAAAATGACAAAAATGACAAAAATGACAAAAATGACAAAAATGACAAAAATGACAAAAATGACAAAAATGACAAAAATGACAAAAATGACAAAAATGACAAAAATGACAAAAATGACAAAAATGACAAAAATGACAAAAATGACAAAAATGACAAAAATGACAAAAATGACAAAAATGACAAAAATGACAAAAATGACAAAAATGACAAAAATGACAAAAATGACAAAAATGACAAAAATGACAAAAATGACAAAAATGACAAAAATGACAAAAATGACAAAAATGACAAAAATGACAAAAATGACAAAAATGACAAAAATGACAAAAATGACATAAATGACAAAAATGACAAAAATGACAAAAATGACAAAAATGACAAAAATGACAAAAATGTAAACTTTTTTATACTTGTGCCTGATAGATCTCAAAACTTCTTCTTGGAAGATTTAGAAGCACACAGGATTGATCGAAAGAGCAAAACATTGGACCAAAGTGTGTTGAAAATAATGCCAAGGGCCATAAAGAGCATAATCTTCCGCGTTATAAAATTACCCCGCAACGAAATTTATTTGACGCTAATCTAATAAAATACTGCAAATCATATCCGTACCCAGCCCCATTGGTGATGGAGGATTTTGTTTTACATTCTATATGTTGTATATTTCGGTGAAGCGTGTTCCGAAAAGAGGGGAATGATAAATAAAAATACCCAACAAAGCATCATTCAACCGGAGAGTTCCTGAAAAGTGAACGAAAAACGCCGTCGTTCGTCCGGATAGCTGCTGATGATGATGACGCTTGCTGACTGGCTAGTTGCTTGAATGGCGGTGTTGGGATGCACCCCGGTCTTTCTGGCCGGCAGAGGGCCTTCGGTGCTTTCAACATGATACTTCCGATTCGGATCCAATCCAATCCTCTCGGTTCCCGCATACGAAAGTTCCATGGCTTAAAACCGCAAAACCAAACCGCCAGTAGATTCAACCAGACGGAAGTAACCCGGTGCAGGATTTCAACATTCACACATACACACACAAACTACACAAACACTCCCAGACAATCTCGAAAACAATAAGAGATAGCGTGGTGTCTGGTTTTGCAAGTAGGTATGAACGAATGTGCTTTAGAGGGAAGCTAAATACTAAAAGCTCAGTCATACGTAGGGCACTCGTGGCATTCAGACTAAATTGTATGAGTAAAAAAGTATATCCCCCCCATATAAAAGTCGCTGTCTAGCGTTGTTGCAATTGATCTGTTTTCATTTTGATTTATGAGCACTTCTATCAATAGCTATTCATTTTTGTTTGTTGGTGATGGATTTGGAGGGTCGCCTCGGTAAAGTACCAGTATTGATAACAACACCAGAACACTACGAATACAACCACCGACCATTGTCCTAGCTGAGTAATATTTTTCATCTTCTTATGAAGTGCATACAAAATAAAATTTTAGGTCCATAAAATCCTTCAAGGCTTGAAATTTTGTACTTTACTGTACAACTTAATACAATCTATATAGGGAGCTGATCGAGCGAATGAAACCAAATTTACCGGATACGAGTAATTTTTCTATGATAAATTGAAGCCCCACCTTTTTTTTCAGCGGAAAGATATAGATAAAGCGGGAAAGCGGGGCTTCCAAACAAATGCATTTTTGCATAACTCGAAAATTATTCAAGCAAATGAAACCAAATTTTTCATCAAAAAGTATTTGAGTACGTAAAATACTTCTATAAATATTAAGTTCTCCATTCAATGGGGAGGACGGAAGGAGGGATGGTACTTCCTTTCAAGTTTATACATACATCAAGAACTTACTATGCAAATAAAACCAAATTGGGCGTGGAATGGTATTTCAAAACGAGAAATATTTATATGTGAAACTATTCCTTTATTGTAGTAGTAGGATAGAATTGGGAATATAGGAAGGGAAGAGGAAAGCTTACATTTAACATTTTTCTTACAAAATCCGAGAAATGGACAAAACTTAACAAGGAAAAACATTTTGGTACGATTCTATGATTATTTGACACACCGTCCTCCTTCCAGTGAGTAGGTATATAGGAGGAGCGAGGGGGGTCCTATGGCATGGAAAAGTATTTGGTTACAAAATATATTTATACGATTGTTATAGACCCTTACGCTTTACAGTGTAGAGAGGGGAAGAAAGGAGGGGGCTCCATATAAATTTCGTTGTAAAGCTTGAAAACTTATCAGCCGATGGATCAATTGTTGATATAAGAGGATTTTTGGGTACGAAACAAATGGGTATAATTATTAAAGATCACGATCACCATTCAGCAGGAGTTGATGTGAAGGACAGCGGGGGCTTTCTTATCAGTTTCTTATCATAAATCCAGAACATATCAATCAAAATTAACCATTTTTTATAAGTTAGATTGTTTGCGAATTTCAGACCCTCCTTGCTCAAGGGCGAAGCTTAAAGAAACAGATTAAAATTATCAGATCTTTAACACAAATTTATAGATCAAGATTCAAAAAATCATTTTAAGTCATCTTTGGATTCAAAACTCCAGCTGCAGCTCTCATTTTATAGCGGTTGCTTTGGAATTATGTTATAATTCGATTTAAAAAATGCCAACAAAGCAATAAAAATTTGAATCATTTCTGAAAATATCATTTGTTTTTGAAAGGTCAAGCAAAGCACACGGGGTCTGCTAGTTATATATAAATGTTAAAAACTCCTTCCCAGAAGTTAGTGTGAAAATTACCTCTTATAATCACATGAACGTAGAATGGCTTTGAAATGGAAATGTGCTGCTTTTTTGTAAACATAACGGTTTTTTTAAATAACATTACTTAAACTTTATATTTAAAGTATATTTACTATTCATCTTGACTTGGCCGGGCCCACTGTGCAGTATTGGACGCAGAGACAACTGGAACCAAGGGAGGAAGAAACGTGGACAACAGTACCATACCCCAAGTAACATTTAAAGTTCTATGCAAGGCTACTAGATAAAGTTCTGGTTTTATAAAACTCTCGGTGTTTCTTGAGTACGTTTCCATGGTTATAAAATGTTTTAAATTTTTACGTTGGAAGCACATTTGCTAAAATTGTCTGTGTTCCTTGAGGGTGGCTCTAGAGAGAGTAGGGCTAAGTGGGGTAATTATGAACAAGGGGTAATTCCGAACAAACGCCGTAAGCGCCGTTAGGGTCATAGTAGGATCTCAAAACTAATCAAATGTGATAGTCTGCCATTCTATTGATAAGTTACTGAAATAACTTGCAAACCTCACTATGTAAATTTTGTAGTTACAGTTATTAACAAAACTCATGTCTCTGAGAAACGGAAATCTTTTTGAGACGTGTCTTATAAATTGACTCTCTCGTCAATGTGAATGGAGATAAAATGTTCTTTTCAAAAGTTTGAAGTTCAGTTATTGATGTTTGATGTGGTGTGATAAGATTTTCTATTGAAAAAATGTTCCACCCACGCATAAAGAAGTGTTCATATTTAATCCATATTTTTCAAGATACGGGGTAATTATGAACACGTTTTTTCTGAGCATTGGTTGATGGTTAAAATTCACTTTTTACCGTCAAAATCACGATAGCCATTCTAATCGCGAAAATAACCCTAAAACATTAATTTATAAGTTTTTAAGAATAGTGGGTCTGTGATTATATGAAAAAATGCCTCCCACCCATGTAAAACTGAACATAGCGCATAACTTTTCGACAGCAAACTTTAAAAATCGACAAACCATGCACTAAAAAAAAAAATGCACTGTTTAGAGGGGGTTTCATTCTAGGAATATAGACAATATCAAAAGTCATCACGAAACAAAAATAGTAACAGTGTTCATAATTACCCCATAGACAAGGGGGTAATTATGAACAAATGGGGTAATTATGAACAAACGTTTCACGCCCACAAGCTGCAACTTAAAAATATGAAAAAAAAAACCTCAAATGGAGAAGGGAACCAGTCATTAATGTTTGGTTGCTTTCCAGAATTTTAAAATTCAAGAGATACTTGTTTGAGCGGATAGTATAAAAAACTGATTTAGCTTGAGCAAAGGAAACTTTTGTAAATATCGCAAGTTTTAAACCTAGAATATGATTCATTCGGTTTGTTGCACATTTTTATGCGAATCTCACTTTCCTTCCAGCCTCTTGTTTTAAAAACAAAATAGTAATTTCATCATATCATTATAACTTAAACCCGATAGTGTTTTCGAAATTGTACTTCTTTAGTTGAAATGGTAAGTTAAAAAAGAAAAAAAATCCACTGCGCTCCCCGCAAAATCCGATTGCTGAAGTAGGAAATGTGTTTTTTCTTGCAGCTGATCATTCAACGATGTCAATTGCTAGAGGTGGATGATATTCACGGAAAACCAGGTCAAGCACATACAATCAAACAAGCAATAATTGATCACTATGCTTTATTCATCAATCCCAAAAATTAGTCTCAGTTTCATAATAACAAACTACTTCAACTTCAAAAATTTAATTTCACCGCGACGGAGCGAAAAAAAACGCTTATGCGATACCAACAAACCATCGCCTACTTCCTTTTACAGGACATTTATAATTCTATCAAAAAACATACTTGGTTTTGATTTTCTTGAATATTAAGAAAAAATAACAATTGATTACCTATATATTTCCTACTATATAAAGTTAAATCACATTTCTTGGTAAATCTTCCAGCTCTAAATGAAAACTCAAACTTTGACTGTCAATTTTATCATCTCATGGATCGATGAAATGCTTGCTTGAAATGAAAATCGATATTTCAAAATGCTTGCTTGCTTCTGATTATTGACATTTGGAAACATTGGTGGTAGGAACTCCTGAAATGACCATAGTTTCCTGAAGTTAATGACTTCATTCAGTTTTTGCTGTAGAACGTGCCAGCAGTTTTGAAAAAAAAAAGGCTGAATGTTTTGATTGAAAAGCATAGAACCTAGAAGGGTACTTCTGTCCATAATGCCCTTGCGGGGTAAAACGCCAGCGTCAATATTTTGATAAATTTTGGAGATTTGCGAAGTTTTTAGTGGATTCTTTTTACACAAATGTGGTCTTAAAACCAATACCATGTAATTTTAATAAAAATGATTACCAGATATTCATTTAAAGGCGAATAACAATCAAACTTAGTTTTGTGGTGGCTATCCATTACTTAAGTTGTAAAAAGTGATCAAATGAAATAGGCTTCTACACCAAGAAGATTGCTTAAAACATTCTAACCATTGATTTTATTGATTGTTCAAATTATATTTATATTTGAATTATCAATTGATGAAAAACTGTGGACAAATCGCCCTCCTCTCAAGATGCTGTTCGATAAGATGTAAATTCTAAATTTTAGAGTGCCGTTTTCCATGAATACAGACCGATTATCGAAATGATATATCGATCTTCTTTTTTGCTCAGTACTAAATTATCATAAGGATGAATAATAATTCTAACTTTCAATCGGATTTGAGTAAAAAACGTGCACTGAAAATCGAATCGGTTCACTAAATTTGTCGCCAAAAGCAGCAGAAAAATTTTGGTTGAAACTGACACAGCTCAAAATAAAGTCAGGAGTATCAAAATTTTTAATTTTTTCTTTGAGAAATGTTAACAATCCACTTGTTATTATGTGTACATAATCTTGGAAAAAATATTTTTCCATTTTTTTCCGTATCACATAACACAATTAATTTATTTTCACTGTGAATATTGTGTTGTTTTTGAGTCATTTTGACCCAATGTTTTGGAGCATCATTTGCCTACACTGGGACGTTTAACATCCAATGATTTCTAAGGTTGCTTTCAAAGGCGTTTGTAGAAATCTAGTTTTTAATGTAATGTAACAGGGTTACATTTAGTATCGTTTTGTAAATAAATTCAACTACAAACTGTGATATATTCGTTGATTAAATTAATTATTTATTTATTTTGTTATTTATTTATTGCTGTCGATTATTTATTTATCTAATTATTCGTCCATTTTTCGTTTATTGGATATTTAATTGTTTGTCAAATTATTATTCAGCTATTTAGCTAGAAAAAGTTGTGCATCTAGTCATAAGAATTATTAAAGTAGTATTTATTTTGTTATGAGTTATGTCACTTATAATTATAATAATTATAATTATCTAGCTACTTAGCTAGAAAAAGTTGATTGTTTATTTATTCAATTGTTATTTATTTAGTTATCCGATTTGTTTAGTAAAGTGTGTGTACAACTTACAGAATTATTAATTGTTTAGTAAGTTATTATTTAGCCATTATGCTAGAGAAAGTTGTGTTCGTTTATGAATCTGATATTAACTTATTTATTTATTATTTATTTAGGAAGTAATGTAGTTATTAATTATGCGCCATCTAGTGATTTCGCTAGAGAAAGTTGTTCCGTTAATGTACGTTTAGGATTAGATTTCACCCCAATCATATTCTCGATCACGTGGTAGGAAACGATGAGCCATAAAAAGTGAAACGCCTAGATGTAGATCCATGCCAAAACGCACATGTTAAAAGGAAGTGGATTAAACTTACGCTCAGCGGGGATTGTCTCAATGAGAAGTTAAGCGCTTAGCGTCATCTCTCGAGTTGACCCGATTATCTTAGTAAATGTGGGTCCAAGGGTGGATCGTCATGAGAAGGGTTGATTTGGTTGTTGTAGGAAGGAAAGAGAGGTCACTTCTTCGGGTTGGTTGAAGATTTATGGAATTGTGTCCAAAGGTTAATGACATCCTTCGGGAATTCTTTGGCTCGCCTTTTGAAACCAGAAATAATGCCTTGGGCCCGACCTGAGGATTCCCTTGAATCTACAAGATCACTTTGATCTCATCCCGTGGTAAAAGCAGATAGCGAGGTTGTCTTGTTCCGCGTCTAAGTTGTAAGAGAACATGTTAAGTGCCGTTTAATTTAAGCGTTAAATGTTATCCTTTCCTTCCCAGAATCATAAATTGTCCGATTAGAAGCTAGTAGAAGAAAAGTGTGCGGTAAAAAGAATTCGTGTGCGTTTTAACTAAAGAAAAAAAAGGTAAAACTTTATACCAAAATGTGTGTTCTGTGTGTTCATGTTTATAATTGGTTATAATGTGGCCGTTAAATAGGAATTCTGGACCGTCGCACATCTAGCGATTTATAATCAGCTACCGGATCATCATCAACCACTCCGGTACTAGCCACGGGAAGAATCCAACATCCGGCTTACAACGTCGGATGGGTCGTCCGCCGTCACCTTTGACGACCAATCACCTTATGCTCCAGCCCCCAGCAGCTTGTTGAACCGCCATCGTCTTCAACGAACGCCTGATATCGCCATCAGTCATCCCGGTGTTGAGTAACCACGTGTCCGAATCAACTCCACCGAAGGTATGTAAACATTTGAAATAGCTTGGGACAATGCAGTGCTCAAAGCACAATTCTATTCTATCTCCAGTCATCATTTCCGGCCCGAAACTTCCGGCTTGTTGCTACGACTTAAAATCCAACATCATTATTTCCGCAACATTGCTAGCAGGCCTACTTTATCGGCCGGAATATAAAAATACCTAGGTACCTATGAGAGAGTAATGATGCGCATCTAAAAATAACTCCTTAAAAACTCTACTCATACCATAACCCAATACCAAAAACACACAGTTTTACCAAGAACCGCCAACGATTGTCGGGTTCTCTGATTGAAAGCTCGCCAATAAGCTTCAACGAAATGTAACGCCGCACACGAATAGGGAAAGCTAGAGGGAAGGAATGCTATGAAAAGTTATTTATGTAATCCTATTAGATAAGTTCAAGCAATACAATTAAGCATGCTGTATGAAACCATAATCATTTAGTCATATCTGAAAATGCAATACATGTCCTTTGAAGTTACTCCCAAAAACATGTTTTAAGTCATTTTTTGTGCTTTCCCGAACATTGAGCTCTTGGGTTAAACGGTGGTTCACATGTTCTATCCGATTAGTTTTTAGATTGAGTTTTTTACTCTGGGTCGGACTGCTCGGGAAATCAGTCCACTCGCTTCTGTTTCGATCACGTGTTGGGGGAGATTTGATTGCGTATTTTTGAGCCAGTGATGAGAAGCACAAGCGAGTGTTACATTAGGGGATAGAACGCCGTGACCATTTGTCTTCTTCGGCACCGAAGAGGTGGCTTCGGGACTACTTGTTACTTCATCCAGTCGAACTGGGCACTTCGTATCCATTTTTGGATCCTTTTAGGAACGACCCGCCCTGGGGTCACGGTTCTCGCCGGGCACTTAAACCTCGACGAGTGGTCCTCGATCAAGAGAGGTGGCGCTAAAGCCACTCGTTTAACGAACACGAAATGACCAACAAGACAATTCCCAGTAGGGTGCCCTGAGCACGCTATAATAAAAAGTAATATTATTGACAGAATATTAGTAGAAGATAGAAATACGAAACAAATGTTGAAATGTATTCGGGCGTTCAGCTTATGTATTCCGCATACTCGGTTATTTTCCTCAGCAGGTGAATATTCCCCCGAAATACCCAACTGACTTGGAACGCAACTTTGTCGTTTCGATAGGTGCTTTATCAGCTTTTTTTTCAAAGGAATTCATCAGCAAGCTGTCATTCTTTCCAAAAAGGCTTCATCAGCCGAATTTTCTCTATGTTATACATGATAGGTGCAGGGTTAACAACATTTTTTTTACAAAAATCAGGGAATTGGTGCAATAAAAATCAGGCAAAATCAGGCTACGTTAAAGTAACGTAAATTTTGCTCAAAGTGATGGCCTTGTTTTTGGTCATCACTCCACATTTTCACTCTAATATGTGTTGTGAGCCTAATTGGTTGAATAATTCTACTGAATCAAAGCAATCGAAAGATTCCCTTTTATTCCCTTTTTTTAAATAAGAATTAAAGGGAATCTTTCGAATGCTTTGTTTCAGCACCATTTTCACTTTTTAACTTCAGCAGTGAAACACAATTCAGTTCCTTACTACTAATTTTACATCACATTCTGAAAAATCAGGCAAAGTCAGGCAGATTTAAAAAAAAAATCAGGGAAATTCAATGGCTTATCAAGTTGTCAGGCAGAGCCTCGAAACATTAGGCAAATCCTGAAAAATCAGGCACATTGACATCTCTGGATAGGTGTGTAGCTGATAATTGCGAGAGTAATACTCTCTCGGCTGATTGGCCTTTCTGAGTCGATATTCTCTCTCTATCGTCCTTACTACACGCACACACACGACGGCTTAGCTGTCGTGCTGTGACCCAGTAAGCGCGTCCTCTCAGAAATCGACAGAGCATGCAAAAAATTGAGAGTTGAGTCACCGAACTTAGAATAAAACGGTTAATTTCGGTTACACTCCGAGAACGCAAATATTCTCATTCGGTTTGTCCTGCCGCCGAGATACCTAGAGACAACGAATACGAATGCCTACATGCGAAATCAGTTTGAATCGTACACTCGTACGGTGTGCTCACACTTTATCCCAGTAGCAGTCGACTTCTCAGGCAGGCAACACGCGTCTCGAAGGGAAACATACGATTCGGATTGTGTTCGTGTGTTTCTCTGGAGGGCGTGTCTTAGATTATTTCGTGGCACTCACCCAAGGCACGCGTATGGTGTGTTCCTCTCTGCCGATTAGATGATGCAAAATCGTTAGAGAGATCGATACGATCCCTCTGTCAATTTGAGTTACCTTTCTGTCGATTCATGTTTAGTGGGGAGCGGTCGTCAGTTAAGTTACGATCTTCAGCGAGAGTTGATGAGAGTCTCCCGTTCAGCCAGTGCAGCACCCCGGTAAATTTGAATCGGCAGAGAGGTAACTCAAATCGCCAGAGGGATCGTAACGATCTCTCTGGCGATTTTGCATCATCACATCGTTAGAGAGGAACACACCATACGCGTGCCTTGGGTGAGTGCCACGAATTAAGCTAAGACACGCCCTCCAGAGAAACACACGAACACAATCCGAATCGTGTTTGTATGTTTCCCTCCGAGACGCGTGTTCGCCTGCCTGAGAAGTCGACAGCTACGATTGAAAGCACACACGGGACACGGGGACAAAATGCGACCACACCGTGCGAGTGTACGATTCAAAATGATTTCGCATGTACGCATTCGTATTTGTTGCCTCTAGGTATCTCGGCAGGACAAACCGAATGAAAATATTTGCGTTCTTGGAGTGTTGCCGAAGTTAACCGTTTTATTCTAAGTTCGATGACTCAACTCTCAATTTTATGCATGCTCTGTCGATTTCTGAGAGGACGCGCTTACTGGGACGCAGCTTAAGTTTGCACAATAGGAATATAACACAATGTTAATAATAAAAATACACTTTTTAATCTTCTAGTTTAGCTCTATATACTACTTGAAAGCATGACTTATGTGATTGATTGATTGATCCATAATTTCATTTTGCACTGTCTGAGTATTTTCATTTTAAAATAAAACATAAAATCCCCGAAACACAGGCTGAGCATTTCAAAAAGCATGAAGGTTCCAGAAAATAGTTGAAGATTGACATAACATTTAGCGAGTGAAAATGAGCGCTTTTTGAGTGAAATGAGTGAAACAACAAACATTGTAAACCCGGTTAGCGAAATTTTTAGTGTTTAATACTTAGATTAAAAACCACAGGCTAGACGCAATTTCTTTTTTGATTACAAATTTTGTTCTACACTTGAGCTAGAGCGTAAAAATATGTACACCAAACACTGCAAGAACAAAAAGTTGGTCAGAGAAATGTTAACAATAGCAGATCGATCTAAAACGATCGTTCTTTGTTTGATAGATCGGTCTTTTCCTTTTGTGCGCTGAAAGCAGCAACACCGGCGATCGTAGAGTCGCAAGAAAAATAATTTATAAAGCGAAATACAGAGTTTGAATTCTAATTCAACTTTCAATTTCGTGCGTGATTGACACCCAAGTCTGACGAAATCAATGTGTTGAAACCGCAAAGTGCCATAAACCTATAAGGGAAAGTCCCTAGGTTGGACTCAACGTTTTGTGTTAAGTCGAGTGCGCTCTAAAGTTAGGTTGGGCTTTTGACTCTGCTGATCAATGTGATGATGTTCATGTACAGTTAGGAAAGTTCGGCTTATTGTGAGGTATTTTGAGAGATCACGCTTGCTACAGACTGGTTTATAGAAACTGAAACTCCGTGCTCTTGCCCCCCTCCCCCCTTTGACCTGGACACGCGATTAAGAAAGTGAAGAAAAGCTAATAAGATTTCTAAAAAGAATTGAATTATACAGTGAAATTTGATAAAGAATTGTTGAAATGTAATTTTTCAAATCCTGGGTTGAAAACTATGGGTTAATTCCTCTATGAATAAACAAAACAAAAAAATTACTTATACCTTATTCATATTTAATATAATATGTTTTCAGATGACAAAATAAAAAAATATCAACCAAAAAAAACCACTCACTTGCGTCCTGAGAGTCAAAAATTTCAAATAACTCCTGATGACTCCAGCTAATACTTTCGGTGGTTCTTGAAGAGGATGAAACAACGCATTCAAAAATGCAAAGTTTTTATAATTTACTAGCTGATCCCGTGTGCTTTGCAACACCTTTCAAAAATAAATAAAATTCTCAAAAATTATTATTTTTTTATATGTGAACATCCATTTTAAAATGAGAACTGCAGCTGGAGATGATTTCATCTTTCTTAGTATAATATGATCTTTTGTAAATTTCATGAGTTCTTAACCCATTCGAGACGGCGACTTTTTTCGAACGCGTCCCCCAGGAGCGAAAAATTTTTATTCTTTGATTCGATCAATTTTTATCTAAAAAACATGAATTCAATGAAATTTACAAAATTTAATCGTAAATTCTCAAAAAATGTCGATTGCACACCGTGTGTGCAGTTCGCTCCTCGAAATAAAATTATTTCAAGGAGCCGAATTGCACACACGGTGTGCAATGGGTAGAAAAATTAGAATACACCATTTTAAATATGTTCATCATTCTTTTAATTTTTGTTTGGTTATAAAGGAAAGAAATATAATGCAAAAAAAAAATATAATGTGGTTGCAACAAACAAAAAGTTTTTTCATTTTTTTCCAAAATGTGTTAACTTTTGTACTTCATCAAATGTTTTCAACTTTGTCGGTTTTAATTTAATCCATTTTTTGTGTCTTCCTGAGGTTTTTTTCTATCTGAAAACTATTCAAGTTGTTCAACTATTTAAGTCTCGCTAACTAACTCTTATAATAATTCAGATCTTTATTTTATAAAAAATATACATTGAAAAATCTAATGATCGTCACATAATCTTGCGTATATTCTACTGAATAGCACCTTGAATGGAGGGTGATTTCTACATCATTTCATGAAGACACGTTGAACGGAACGTTAAAGTTTCAAAAATGTCACTGTCAATGTCAATATAAAATAAGAATTTTCTAGAAAATCATGTTAGGGTTGTTTGAACACATTCCATTAAAAAAAATCCATGATAATGATACTATTATCAAGCTGAAGTTTATTTGTTTTTTTAGAGAAATTGTTTAAAGTTACCAATAATTTAATTTTATTCAATCACACGTTTAGTTGAATAGTTACCGTAAATAATGTTTCAACTATAAGATACAGCTTTCACCTTGGTGACAGTAGAATTTACTAAAATTATTCCACCAAGAGCTGGAGAACCCAAGAGCACGCTCTAAAGCTTGATAATTTAAAAATAAGACTTAACAATACGAAGTTCACACAAACACTATACACCAGGTCCTGGAAGCATATCAATTTCAATTTTTCTCCCCTCACCATATCCTTAACAATCACCGACACACACTTCCACAAAAACAGCACAAATAGCTTGCAAATGACCTACTGTCTGTATCGACGAAACGAAACTCTGTCGGAGCTGCCTAATTTTTTAAGTCATTTTCAACCTCAGATATTTTGAAGACATTTACATACATAGTGAAACCAATGCAAAATTACAATTATCTATGCTTTAAAGATTCTATTGGTTCAAGAACCATGAAAATTGGTCCACTAGTTAATTCAAAATCACGAAAAAGATAAAACTACTTCCATTGCACACACGGTGTGCAGTCGGTCTTATAGCCTCGGAAAGTCATTGCACACACGGTGTGCACTCCGTCTCGAATGGGTTAATTATGCCATAATGTATATTTTGTCAGTATTGATTCTCCACCCTCTCCCGCTTTCAAAGTGGGGAGGGCTCACGGAATTTTTTTCTTTGGTTTTTGTTGGCTGGGGTGGCTCCAAACTTTAATTAAAACACTGTTATTATCTTATAACGTAACATGCCATATTTGACCCTATTTGTTTGATAAGTTTTCGAGTTACGCCAAATAAAATACAAAAAAAACTTCTCTACTTTCCTACTCCATTCTAAAGGGGGAGGGTCCAAAATAATTCGTACGCAACCAATTTTTCTTATAAACGATGTTCCTTTTAGATTGATATGTGCACGATTTAAGCTAAAAGATAGCCTTTATGGGAACCCCCTCCCCCTTTTCCTTCCGTTCCTCCACTACTTGAACGAGATAAGCGTTTTTTTTATAATCTAACCGACTTTTTTGTACCCAAAAAAAACCCTCGATTTCTTAGAAAATTTCTCGAGTTGTATAGAAGCCTTCCTCCTTTTTCTCATCTTCCCAAGTAAGAAAGGAGGAGTCTCAAATAATCACAGAAATATTCCTCGTATTACTTTTTTATATTTAACGAAACATTTATCATACCCTAATACCATCCCATGATAAAATGTGTATCCAATTTCTGGATTTGTTCTTGAGTTATACAAATACTTGTATGGAAACCTCCCTCCCCCTCTCCCATTCATCCATTGAAAGAGGAGAGAGGTTCCAAATAATCATAAAAATATTTTCCTTTCCCAAATATCTTCCCACGTCAAATTTGGTTCCAATTGTTCGACCAGTTTTCCAGTTTTGCATAAAATTGTAAGGAAGGCCCCCTCCCCTCTTTCTATTTTCCCATCGGAGAAAGGATGGCTGTCAAATACTTATTCAACCATTTCTTATACCATCCCATACCAAATATGATTCCATTTGTTTGATTAGTTTTTTAGTTATGTAGAAAATTGTAAGAGACCCCTACCCCTCTCCACAGCAAAAAAAAGTGTTGCGATATTACATCAAAAACGTGCACATAACTTGAGTTGCAAATGGTACCTAATAACATGCTTTTGATGTATCAGCTACTCCATAAATGTAACGTAGTAGACAAATCAGAGTATGAAAATACTATTTTGGACGCTATCATTTAAGATTTTCCTTAGACTTTGTGATACATTTATTGATTCAGTACTCACATCAGAGCAAGTTCACTGGTGTTGGAAAAAAATGGTAAAAATTTTGTCACTTTTAGCACATTTTGAAAATTTTGCCATGCAAAAACATATTCAAGATCTCTTGCCTTCAAGTTTTTTAACAAAACCTGTTGTAGTTACGCATGCTGTGATGCAAAAACAGCAATATTTCTATCACGGCTGAAATATAAACAGTGCTGTAAAAAAATACAACGCCCTACACAGCAAAAATTATTTTCTGTAAAATTACAGCAAATATCCTGTAACAAAAAGGAGCAGGACATTTACCGTAATTTTACAGGTCGATGACATTTATTTTTCAGTGAGTCTATAAAATTCATTGACCAGTAAAATATCTCAGGCCTGTTATTTTGAAACGCTGTAAAACGCTTTAGACATGGAATTGCATGATTTTTTGTTTGCTTAAATGGAATGATAGGTCATTGTTCAATAAATCAATGTTTGTTCGAATAAACATCATTTATTAAATATGATACATTAATTACCTTATTTTATCATTAATTAGGTTTGATTGTTGTTTTCTAGCAAAAATTAAACAGTTCACATGTGGTTAACGTTCTTCAAGATAAGATTTGTCCCGAGAGGAATCAAATATGGGTGCAGTAACCGTATCGAGTCCACCAGTCACGGAGGAGTCCACCACAAACGATTACTTCGGGGAAATCATTTCTGCTTGTCAGCTAGATATGTTCCGTAAAGTGACACAGCTCGTGGTCACTGGTGCCTGAAATGTTCAAAAAGGATTTATTAAACTTAATTTCCTAGAAACTGTTTCTATCGAAATTTCGAATGCATGGAGGATCGAGGATGAATGAAAAAATTAACAACAAAACTCTCAAAATTAAATTCGCTTATTGACAACACTTTTTTTCAACTTTCAAAAACTTGAATTTAAAAAAAAACTTACCTAGCAGTCCTCCGGCCACAGTTGTGAGAATCGAGGACTTTCCTCCTGGAGAGTCAGCTGGCAGTGTCCATTTTTCGGCAGGCAAACGACGCTTAAGCATCATGTTGTAACCTGGATTGGTAAACTGGAATCCCGGCCTTTTTGCTGATGTTGCGGGCCAACTTCGTGAAGCAACGTTTCCACAACGAATTTTGTTTACTTTATTTATTGCTGCACGCTACCTTGACGAAACTTAAAATAAAATTTGATAACTTGCTGATTCTCCAATACTTAACTATGAGTTTCTAACAATTCAGTTTCGCAAATATAGTTTTTCTAGGAGAAAAATTTAGCTCAATGGAAATAGTTAGATATTCAGGTTGGATGTATATAAAAGAAAAAATCTTGCACCCTATAATTTAGTTTTTTTTTTTCATTTCGTTGTGTATTAACTCAAATGCGCTTTAATCAATGAAATTTTGCTGGAAAATCAACAAACGGTTCCGGAAGTATCTTTCTCCTTTTCACAATGTCTTTAAAATTAAACATTGTGTCTTTTTTCTTTGAAATATTAAATCCTGTCATCGTACTCATTTTAGAGAGTACCCAATCAAAATTTAGCACTGAACACTATTTTGAGCTCGAGTTGATAATTTTAAGTTTGTCCTCGGTAGCGTAAAACTTGGGTTTCCTTCGAACTAAACTTTGGCTTATCGTTTTCTGCGTGGTGCTCTGCTGTCAAATAAAAAAACGAAAAACAGATTAAAACAGAACGGAACGGAATGAATAACGTATGGGAAAGAAAAATCCTATCTCAATCGTGATGCTGCTGGATTTTGGGATGCCTGCCTGGTGTTGCTGGCGTTTTTAGGATTTAGTTAGAAATCGTGAAGTCTGCCGATGATTGCCACAAAATATGCCATCAAGGATTCAACGTAAACCTAGAGACCTGCAGAAGAAATGGTTAAAGAGAGCATAAAGTGGTTCCAATAAGCCGGGATCATATTCTCAAACAACTTTGGCTTCTAATGGTGAGTAAACATAAAATTATTACCTACATTTTATTTCGGATTTGGAATAAGAATATGATGAGAAAAATTAAAGGGAAAGTTTAGTGAAATCAAAGAGAAAAAGTTAAGACATTTAAACGAAACATTCTGAGCATACATACGTACAAATATAGAAAGATTTATAATTGAATAAATACAAGTAAGCCACAAATTTAAACACACTGCAAACAAAATATTTTGAGAGTATTAATAGCATATCTAACTGGTATTTTTTATAACTCACCTCTGCTGAATAACTAGTCCCAACAACTGCGCTAATTGTTGTAGAGAGAATGCCCACTTTAAAAAAAAAAAGAAGGCCTTCCGGGTTGTTGAAATTGGCTCCTCTAGTCGCACAGCTCCCGGAAATGGATTGCAATAATATTCTGAATTGAATCGAAGCACTAGTAGCCGATTTGGCAGGAGCAACATGCTTCTCACAAAAAGGTTGAATGTTGAAGCTAAATCAAAAAAATTGAAATTAACTTATGCAAATTATTCAACTAATCTCAAATACTTACCAACAATCTGCTGATGAAGTTATGAATTATGATACCGCAGTAAAGAACGCTCAAGACTTGACAGCTACTGAATGCAAATGGCCAGCCAAAAAAGCCCGAGTTATTTTCGCATTTCTGAACGTTGGCATTTGTCGTTGAATTTTGTTCCGTAAAAAGCTTGAAGAATGAATTTGATATTTCGGAACAGCCTCCGAAGTTTGTTCAATGCATGTTGTTATTAATTATTTAAGTTTGATTGCTTGGGGATTAAAGGATGATAAACTACAACTACATACATTTTTTTTATAAAAATGGTGACTTACTTCTGGTTACCGATTTCCGCAGGGCAGCCGTTCCCGATCGATAACAAAACGAATTTTTAACACCTCCATTGGGAGGGGCACTTTTCTAGGTGGCTTTGGTAGTCAACTCCTTTTGCGACGCTTTAATATATACCGTTTTTTATTCCTAGCTTGAGTTTTTTTCACGGAAGCGACAAACGAACTGTTTGTAGCACGAAAATTTATTTTGTTTTGATAAACAACCTTGAATTTTTCATTTCTGTAATCTGATATCACCTGTAATAAGATGCTCACTTTAAAATAAATGACAATGACCTGTAAAACTACAGCAAATGTCATGCTCCTTTATGTTACAGTGCATTTGCTGTAATATCCAACGATTTGTCATTTAAAGTTCAACAAAATCAATTAAATTTATAAGTTTAGTAAATTACAGGTTGAGTTATTTTAAAGAAATTCATTTTCAATGACACGTAATAGTCATTATTTTTTTCTGTGTAATATCTTTAAAACATGTTTGCATGGTAAAATTTCCAAAATGTCCAAATTTCTACCACTTTTCCCCAACACCAGTTAACTTGCTCTTAGGGGTTTTTGTAAAGCCAAAACGGGTTGCCGAAATTCAATAAAAAACAAACTGAGCCAGACACTTTAAGCAATTTACAATTTATCTTAAATTGATTTGTCAAGTTTATATTTGTTGAAATTACCTACCTATACAAATCCCCAAGCCTGACTGTATTAAACTGTCATCAATATTTTCTGTTCAGCATTCTCCTTATCTTGAAGTAGGATTTCCATACTGGAGCTGCCCGAATATGGGCAATACGCTGAATCGTTATGAAATTTCGGATTCAGACTTCATGTTGGAACGATCACTTGACACTTATCTTCCTAAGTTTTGTTCCCAAATCGATTGGTTTAAGCCACTCCGTTTTTTTACAAGCCGGAACACACAATTTTTTAAGGCCATAAATGAATAATTCACAGGAAACTTGAATAAAACAAAATACTCCCCTCATCATCCGGTTGTTCCAAATCATAAAAGCTTCTACCGCAGATGCAAATGGGCCAAATTCCCGAAAAATAAGAAATAATGAAATGAAACTCAAAGCAATAGTTTTGCTTAGATATTAAATTGATTTTGGTAGTACTTACAAGCCAAACAAATACTGCTGAGTTCCGTAATCCGTTTCAAACTTTTGGAAATGAATAAAATTTAAGACGTCAATTTGAGGAAAACATTGAATACTAGATGCAAGGCCGGATTAAGGGGGGGGGGGTGTAAAAAAAGCAATTGCCCCGGGTCCCTCGAGAAAGAAAAATCACATAGTTACACACACTGCTTTTAGTAAAGAAATCAGAATTGGAAATTAGAATTTAAAATTTGTATTGAAACGTTGAATGAAATAAAATTGGGGCTCGTAAATTTTACGCTTATATTGGGAGGCCCCTAGTGAAAGCATTCTTTATTTTTCGAAGCACGTATGCAGGTCAGGCAAATATGAATATTTATTCTAGAAAACTTGAAAAATCTGTAGATTCGATTGCAAATTTTTCTCAAATCAAATCCAGAAAGCAAATTTGAGCAAAATGTATTTTTCATTACCGATATTCATTGCGAAAGGGAAGATAATCGTACTTCTTTCAAATGTTTCTTTCAAAAGCCGGCAAGTCCAGCTAAAACCTGTAACCTTAAATGCTTACTTTATAATAAATAAAACAACATTTTCTCTTCGTTTATTGTGTCAAATAATTTTAAGTTTTCACTGCGGATAAAACTATGTCTTTCTTCAATCTTTCTCCACATTTCACGATACAAATTTTCAGTTCACACTTAAACTTTGGTTGATTACGCTTTTTAGAAATATAATTTTTTTTTTGATTAATTTTGTATTTAATTTTTTTTTTTTTGAAAACTGCATTAAAGACCAATTTCTGGGCGATTCTTTCAAACTTAATCTTGAATAACTATCAGCTTTCTTCAGACGCAATGCTCGCTCAACTTCTACTCTCTGTCCATAAATCCATAGGGAAAATGGAAAAGTAATGGCCATAAAATAGGAAAAACTCTTCCTAGTGTGGCGTAGCGTCATTGGCAAAGTGACACTTCGAAGTGGACGAATAACATATTTACGACTGACAAGTACGCACGCACTCTATCAAGAGGAGAGAAAAAAATAACTTAAAATAAGGATGTATGGATGGGGCCGCATAAAATCGATACCCTCACTTAGGCTAGCTTTCAGTGTGTCACGAACCCCCGAAGGCCTCTGATGGATGAGAAGAAGAACTTGGTCGTCGACAACGAGCGTCCCAAACATGACGAATTGGATGGAATGTCACGCATCGATGGACTGTCGCCAAGCCCCAGCATCTTGCCAGGTCACGTAATCCATAGTTTCGCATGGGAAAGTGGCAATTTTTTTCATGATTTATGGTAACTCGAAATGTGACTCAACCTCGTATCATTGTTCATTACCAATGTATACGGTTGAACGAAGTAAGGAAAATGGTTTATTGCAATTTATTCGGAGATGACGGATCAGAGTGCCAATGGAAATTGACGACCCCTGGTTATGGGCGATGAATCGAGTAATAGGCCCAAATTTGTAAGTGAATCCAAACTACTTTGGAATTCTTATAGCTTTTATTATCAGGGAAAAAAAATCAGAATGTTAATTGTCAAATTCCAAAAAAATTGAAGATTTTTCACAGAATCAAGCAAAATCACAATTTTAATCCAAATTTCGATTCTTTTTTTTTTTAAACAAGTTCAAATCGCTACGATTTTACATAATCCGATCTTTTCCGGCTCGAATCCATTATTAATCGTGGAAACTTTTTACATTTGTCACACACCCAAACTCACTCTCCACTGCAGAAGACCAATCCCAAGTGGGATGAAATAGTTTCAGTAAAGTTCATTGGCTGTCATAAATCTGCGCTCCCCACTAGCTTGTTCGAATCATAGCTGTAGATGGGTTTGTTCGAATTCGAGAGTCCATCAGCTGCCAACTAACTAACTGCTGCTCGGTGAAACTGCTTCAAGATATTTAAGCTTTTAAGTAGTGGGTACTTTAGAAAGGATTTGTCGAAGCGGCGTCGGAGTTGTCCTTCCGAAAAAAAAACAGCTGCGATGACAGGATCCGCTATTCTGGAGAAGTTGTCCTAGGGTTAAAATTTCGCTGTAGCAACGACTAATGCTCGGGGGAAAACTTTGTGAAATATGTTTCTGAGGGATACTCATTTAGTTTTAGCTTGCGAGTTATAATGTGAGGTCTGATCATTGGTAAATTAACCTTACTGTAATAAACTTCTTGGGTTGAAAACAATAAAGTGGAAGAAATATCATGATATTCCTGCATTCTACGCTCGCTGAAATGTGATGCCCTAATAAACTCAAAAAATTTTGCAAAAGATGTCGCACAAAAACTTTTTACTCCGATGCTATTTTTCTTCTAACTTGAAACCAAAAGTTAGAGCAACGGTTCCACTTTTATCTGATGTGATCTGTCGATTAACAAATAAGGGACTTGAAACACGAAAATTCTACAAAAAAATGACATGTTGGACTTCTTTTGTTAACATTTTATTTGAATCAACACTTTGTATGCTTCAAAATGAATAAACTTACATCAAAACACTAGTGAAAACTTTTTCAACATTTATTTTTCGTTTTTTTTCCACATCAACTAAAATAAATACCTACTTTAATTTCAGTATGAAAACGTTCCTTATTCATGCATCATAATAGATGCAAACAGTGTTTAAAACTAAGTTGACTAAGAGGACATCATTATTTTAAAATTGCTGCTAGTCTACAAAGTCAAAGAAAACTCCGTTATTTCACATAAGCTGATATTTATATTGCAGAGTCCAGAATATTACATACTCTTCTCATATATACATAATCAAATTTTTATATTAGACTTTGTGATGCTAATATACTTTGTGATGCAGAAAACAGATTTTATGAATTTAAAACACATTTTAAAAGTTATTTATACATCATCCTTAATGCTAGTTTTAAAACAATGAATACACACTTTTGCAATCCCAGATTTTTCTGCGGTAAACAATCAGAGCCTTTTCCGTCACTTCTACGATATTTGAATGCGTTATCATGAATACGATATTTCAAAAGGAAATGCTGGTTTTACCGATTTTTTTCTCGATTTTTTTCATTTACAAAAACAGGATATTCTTATGTCAATTATTACAGGCATTGTGAATTGGTTGAGTTCTCATTATATAGTTCGGAAGTCTTCAAATAAATCTAGAAAAACTCCATGTAAAATTTCCCATCAATGCGAAAAACTTGAAACATTTTTGTCATTAACTGTAATAATTTTTTTGAATTGAATTTTATTGTTTTAATAATTCCTCACCATAGGATAGACCTTTACGTCTTTTCCCTAATTGATACTTTCGGGTTACTTTACTTCCTTCATCATAAGGCATCTGTTTTTTTTAAATCCATAATAATAACAAAATTTTGAAATGCCAACTCGTAGCAGTAAATGTCTGATGGTTGGAGTTTTGGTAGAAATATGTTTAATCACATTATTATATTAATTACGTATACATTTGAGAAAAAAAATCTACACTTGAGAGTTGAGTAAATATTTAACCAATTCAAGTGGGCTGAACGAGAAAATGCTTGTTTATTATTTTATATTTTTTTAAGGTTTTAAAAGTGACACTTAATTATATCCAAATTTACAAAAATGGTATTTTTAAGGATGTGCATTATCTTCTTGTATAAAAATGGAGATGTAAATATGTACGCACACGAACTATTTTTGCAGTGTTCATCCGATTTGCTTGCATTTTTTTTGTTAGGTTCGTTTTCACGAGTAGAACACGATGGAGAGATAATTTTAGATTTTTTTTTTGATAGGGGAAAGGTTTCCTAAATGGGCCTATCGGGTTAAATGACCCTACGGCTGTTTGATGAAATGGCTGACTAGACAGCTTATCTGACCAAGGTATTTTGAGCGTGATACGCTTAGAACATAAGGCAAGAAAGAATTTTATGAATTTACAAACACAAAAAAATTCAAAAAATCATACAAGGTTTTGATATATTTTGATGTATAATACTTCGACTTTTAAAAATTATACGTAAAGAAGCTTAAAACAAAACTAGGATGGTTTTTGTTTCTTACTCAAATGATCTTAAGAAATTAAACATATTTCAGCTTTTGTGAAGTTTTAATAATGATTATATAATGGAATAAAAGAGTGTTTTTGAATGCCCCCATCATGTTTGTAAAATGCCTCCATCCTAAAATAACAGGTTAAATAGAATAAATAAATGATTTTTATCATTGAACCTTTAAATCTAAGCTCTGAATAACATCTTAAGAGAGAATTGAGGATCTAAAAACAGATTTGATTAAGTTTTTCTTATAAATCAACTGCCTCCATAGTATGGCAACCCTAACTTTTGTTTTATTCCATAAAATTATAATATACAAAGATTTTTATAAAACTTCAGCAATGTCGTACGGAAATTATTACTTTCTAGCAGATTCAATGAAATTATACGGAAATATTGCCCAAAAAACAGAAATTTTGTTCAAAACAAAAATAGGCGCATTTAGCCAGCATGGTTTGAGGACCGGCATTTTGGATAACACTTATAATAAAATCGATTTCTTGGAAACAGAAGAAAATTTTAACATAAAAATTACTCCAATGTATAGAAAACAGATGCCTGCACACGTGTATATAGTTTTTGTACACATATTCGATGTGATATTTGATTAAATCAGTGTTCTGCTTAATAGGCGCATATAGCCCGCTCCTCCCCGAATTGATTTTTAGTTTTTTATTTGTATCGAATAAAAGTCCCCCCAGCCCAATTTTCCATAAAAAAAAATCATTTAAATCACCAAGAGTAGGAAGGCGTCAACAGAAATCAAGGCTTACTGATGCTCATCAATTATAAAAAATCGGTATCAATTTTCAAAAGGGTGTATGCGCCAATTGCAAACAAATAGAGTTATCAGCTGGGCGAAAAAGCTTAGAGGCTGTCAAATTTTAATCGAGATTTTCTTGAAACAACTATGTTGGCGTATTGACCTTTTACTTAAATCGATACCGAAATGATGATCAATTTTTATTCAGTAAGTTTTGGAGCCCTTTTCCATAGCCAATGTCATGTCGTTTTCGTTTTCTCCACTGGCGTGGAGCAAAACTTTTCTGAATAAAAAAACAAAATGCTTACCCTTAACACTGAGAGCTTCAAACCTCGGGCAAAACTGGTGAACTTCTGAATTAATAAACGAACACAATGACAACAGCAGTTAGGGCAAAACTCGTGGATAACTAGGTTGCCACTGCTAATAAACGAAAACACTATAAGGTTCATGTGGCTCCAGTGAAATGGATGCTTGAATCAATCAGCTTCCGGAAGGGTTGAAAAAAAAAGGAATAACAGGCAAAGAGCATTTTTCCGAAAAAGTCATTTTTACTTCACAATCAAGAAAACTTTAACATTTTTTAAGCTTATTTCCCCAAAGCTTATCAGTTGACCTGGTTTTACCCGAACTTTCCCGGATATTCGATAAAAAAAATTTAAAGGCCTCGGTTCAGCCCTCCAGCCGGGATGTTCGGATTTCGATAAAAAAAAGTCCGGATTTTTTCCGGATTTACTCACTTTATTTGCAAACTCATACAAAAATCACTCATTAAGTCAAAATAGTTTTTTTTGCGTATTAATACAATATTTTTTGAGCAAGTTTTAACATAATAATCATGAACGGATGCATGAAATACGATTCAAAATTTGCTGATGTGTTTCAATGAAAAAAATTGATTCAAGAGCTTTTCTTTTTTTTTTTTTGAAGGCCGTCGACCGTGTCCTAGAGAAGAGCGTTCAAGTCAAGCCAGAGGTCATGAGATCGAATCTCGGTCACGGCATATATAGTACCCTTTCTGTGGGCTGGTGGTGTAAGCATTTGTAAGATGCTAGCCATCATGCCCTTGAAAGATGTGTTTGAATTAGATCTCTTCAAAGAAACCTGAAGATTCACTGAGATCCTATATGTGTGTGAACGTTTTTTAATGAGTAGTTTCTGAACTTAGCCAAAATTTGCTTGGTTTTTTTTAATCATAGGTTTGTTTATTAAGACATTTTACTTATAAAGTTTCATTTTGCCGAGTGTATACTTATCTATGTTAGTAAAAAAAAATATTTTCTTGGTATTGCCCGGATTTTAAATTGAAATTCGGTTTTTAAATAAAAAAAAACCCGGATTCGCCAGTCTTTGATGCGTGCAGGAAAAAAATCTGATATCCTCAATGTACCCCATTTTTTGTTTTGTTAATTTTCCGGCCATATTAAAGAATGTCATATTATTCAAGTGAAATAATATTCTACGATGTGACTTTAAAAATATTGACATATCCAAAACGACTAAACAGATAACAATAAAATAATCTATTATATATAAAATCTGTTCATATTTATGTTATGAACACCAAGAGAACATTTTATTTTTAACTTATTAGTTTAAACAACCGTGAATTGATTTTCGTTTCTTTTTTTTTTCAAAACGTTAAGAATGTATTGAGTTAGTTTGAGAATAGAATGATATCAGCTTTGAGATTCCATGGGAATATCTAAATGTTAAAACCCAATTGGAAAATAAGGAAATGTAAGATAATCTCCACTTCTTCCTTTCATTTTTTGATGCATTAATCGAAATTTAGGATATAAATAAGGTTATCTTTGTAAAACATTAAACTCATATTTTGATCCAATATTCAGTATCAATAGTCAGAAACAGATATTTGATTCAATTACATCTTCGAACACAAGAAGCTTGGAAAATAAAAATTTTAGTCTAGAAAAAAACATGATCCAAGACCCAAAACAGAAAAAATGAAAAATGGTAAGGATCTTCAAAGAAAATTTTTTGAATTAATTTCTGAATTTCTGAATTCAAGATAACAATATAAAAAACTTAATTCCATAACCCTTTGATTTGAAGTTGCTGTGAATGCAATGAATATGATTTATGCTCTAATTTTCTCTAATGCTCTAATTGATAAATTCAAAAAAGATAAAATTGTAATGGAAAGATGATCATTAAAATCAGAGTAGATTATCTAATGCAGAATACATATAACATGCATAATAAATAGCGCAAAACAGAATGGAATATGGAAATTTGATTTAAAAAAAATTAAAAATATATATATTTGGAGCATAGAAAATCGCGGAACACTTCAAATAGTGACGTACCATGTCTTTAAATTTGGTATAGAGTAAGGTGGGGTAAAAGTACGAGTCGGGTAAAAGTACGTTTTGGGATTATCACAAACCGTGAACAGTAAAATTCAAAACTCTGGCGTGGATTGATAGTGATTTGGACTGCCAACAACCAGCCATAATTTTTTTTCGTAGAAATTGAAAATACTTCGAAAAATGAGGTAAAGTAGCTTTTTTGTTTCAATGATGTAATATTTCAAATAACGGCAAACATGTTTTTGCAATCAAAAGTCTGGCTCTCAATGAAAGTTCAAATGTGTCTTTTTAGATGGTTTTAATCACTATCGAATGCCGAAGAAAGAATTTAATTACTATGTCTCTGTTCTGCACAATTAACTGTGAATCATGAGAAACCATGAAGGGGCAAAAGTACGAACTGCAAATGGGGCAAAAGTACGAAGGGTCTACTGAAGTAAATCTGAACGGAAAATTTAAACTTATTTTTCAAATGCTCTGGAAACATCAGCGCATATTTTTGTTTCTACATGAATTGCTCGTGCGAAAAATTGCTCAAATTCGATGAGAACTGCATTCTGTGAACCTGTTGAATATAAACAATTGGTGAAGAGCTGAAAATTTGCGCAGGTTATTCACCCATGTATAGAATTTGTAAAAGAAGCGAACACAGGAGCTGCTTTTGTAAGCAAAGATTGATATAAAATAATGTTTCTCTTGACTTGATGCAGAAATGTGGAATTTTGAATGGTCGTACTTTTACCCCACATCATTCGAACTTTTGCCCCAGAGGTGGGGTAAGAGTACGTTTCGGTAGCAGTTAGGCATTTTCACTACTAATATCAAATGCGTCGATCGATTATCTTCGTAATTTTGTAGAAGAGAGATAAAAGCCTAAAGAATCAAATGCTGTTCTTGGTTTTTTGGAAAACAACCGGCAAAATTTTCTAAACATAGGATAGCACTAAGGTCGTACTTTTACCCCACCATACTCTACGATAAAAATTACTTCTATCATGGTTTTGGCGAAAAAAGAATGACAATTGATCAAAACTGCTTAAAATGACGACACATTTCAACTGAACATTCCTTGGGAACTTATCTTGGGGTTAATAGAAATTGAACCTATCAGTGTCTAGGATCCTCTCTAAATGAAGAAAATAATGTAAAACAGAAAAAATATATGTTTAAGTTTATTCCAGAAGAATTACGCTTTCAACTTTCGCTGGAAATCAATTTTCTTCGATAGTTTTCTGGAGGTAGCCACTACTTTTAACATTTCTTTGAATATAACTGGGAGATGAAAAAGGTTAATACGAGGTGTTGGAATAAAAAATAATAGAGGAGGCCTGACCTTTATGGGTTAAATTGCTATATAATATTTGCAAAGCGAAAAACAACGCACTGATCCACGTTCAAGATGATGTAAGTTGGTCCATTTTACATAATATGATAGAAATATTACGAAAATAGTCCAAATACTGTCTCGATTCACCCCATTCCCATCCGGTACCAATCCAGTTTCATGAACGAATATAATTATTTACCTTCTTTGTTCTTTTCTACATGTACATTATTTTTGCAAAATTCAATGGCTCAACAAAGTTAACCGGATCAGCTAGTTTAAATCCGGGGCTGGAAAACAGAATAAATGAAAAAAAAAAACGCTCAAATGTGAAATTGGTCTGATTAAATCACTGACCAGTGAATGAATAACAAATTGGGTTTCTTGAAAATGATCATCATAAAATCTTTTTTTTAAGTCTTTAAGAAAGTTTTGCATCGAACAGCATTGCAAATTTCATGAAACTGAGCATGCCTTATACATAGAACAAAAGTTTTGTTGATTTTGTTTGGTTCCGGCATTAATTTTTATTTTAAACAATTACAACTCTTTTCAAAAACTGTTTAGTTTTTGTCGAAATTCTATTTGCCTCAACTAGTTTAATTATAGTGGATGATGGCGAAATTTAAACAAATTGAAAATCAAAACAAGCTTGGAAATTTACTTTAAAGTTATCTTACAAGAAATGAAAATCTACTGGAGTGAAAATTTTAACAGAATTTAAAAAAAATTGATTTTTAATATTTTCATCAGTTTTTAAGTATTTTATAAAAAAAAATTAAGTTCAAATTACAATGATATTTTATCAATTTTACTTTCTGATCCGGTGTGCTTCGCTACATTCTTCAAAAATGAATGATATTTGGAAAAGTTAGTCAAATTTGTTTTAAGGCATCATTTAAATTTGATTTCATCATAATTCAGAAGCAAAATCATGAAAACAAGGTTTGCAGCTGTTCGAACTGCAATACAAATATGATTTCCTATTATTTACTGAAAATAAATCAGTCTCTAAATTCGTTTTTAAAATTTGAAATTTGTATTTAGTTTTAAAGCTTTGTGAGGTCTTTAAATATGACAAAATGTATGATTTACTGAAATAGACTTTCCATTCTCTCGAAACTTCGAATTCAAAAATTTGTACTGTATTGTAAACTGTTCTACAGTTGTTCTTAATTTTAAAATTTTGAAACTGAACTCTGAATATGTGTTTTTAGAATCCGAGAGAAGATAAATTTCTTATCCTCATCTTTAATATTTTTTTCTTTACAAAAGTTGAAATCTGAGTTGAGATTGTTTGTCGATTTTTTATTCAGACTCTGGATAAGAATCTGTGGATATCTCAATTAATCATTTCATCCTTACATGTCATCGCTGTTTGAATAATTTTGGTAATTATTTAAGATTTTTTAATTTTATTCTAAACTAGCTGATCCCATACGAACTCCGTTTCGCATTTAATTAAGAATATGTCATGAACAGTTTAAATGAATGTCAACTGCCAGGCATTTTCAGATGCATTTCCAAATGCATTGTTAGGCAATAATTACAAAAATGTTGAACCCGTAATTTGGATGTTCATTTTTTTCTGTCGTATGCTACTAAATTTGAAATCAGGAATCAATTGATCGTGTCAAAAAACATCCGATACAAAATTATTGCAAAAACAAATTTATTAGTTAATACGAAAGACCCTCTTGTATTGTCGTCTGATTCAAATATTGAAATCAGAAATAAATTTACCGTCCCAACCCCCGTATATAAATTTCGACTCGTTCGTTGCTTAAAAACGGAAGTATTGCCAAAAAACTAAACCCCTTTCGGTGGCCTCTTTTACAAACTTCGAAATCGATTGTTCTTCCCTCAAAACTCCTGTGTGCAAATTTCCAAATCAATCCATTGCATAATAACGTCAACATCACAAAAAACAGTGAATAGTTAATATGGACAACTCTTTTGGCGGACCCCTGACCCTAAATTGGATAATTGGAATCAATTGTTCGTCCATAATAATTCCTATGTGCAAATTTTCATCTCAAACCAATGTATAATAACCTCAATATCACAAAAATATAGAAAAGATAACATGGATGACCCCTTTTGTGGGCCCCTTACACTGAATTTGATGCCTGAAATCGATTGCACGTCATTCAAAACTTTAATTTACCAATTTTCGTCTGATTCCGATGTATAATAACGTCAATACAGCAAAAATAGCAAACAGTTAATATGGACGAACCCTTTTGTTGGCCCCTCACAAAAAATTTTATATCGGCAATCGATTGGTCGTACCTAGAAATATCCGAGCACAAATTTTATTCTTAATCCGATGTATAATAACGTTAATATCACAAAAATATTGAAAAGTTAATATGGACGACCCCTTTTGCCCGTCCCTTACATTGAATTTGATACCTAAGATCGATTGCTCGTCATTCAAAACTCTTGTGTGTCAATTTTCATCTGAATCCGATAAATAATAACGTCAATATTGCAAAAATAGCGAAAAGTTAATATGGACGACCCCTTTTGTTGGCCCCTCACACAAAATTCAAGACCTGAAATCGATTGCCCGTCCCTAAAAACTTTGGTGTATAAATTTTCATCTGAATCCGACGTACAATAACGTCAATATTGCAAAAACAGTGAAAAGTTAATATGGACGACCCCTTTTGCCGACCCCTGACCCCAAATCCAATACCTCAAATCGATTTCTTATCTTTTAAAACCCTCATGTGCAAATTTCCATCACGATCCGATGAAAAACAACGTCAATAACGCGAAAACAATATTTGTCTTGTATGGACGACCCCCTTCAGAAGGGGTCAACCGAAATTCTGAAAACATTTTTCATCATTCCTGGTCCTAATGAGCCTCCATGCCAAATTTCAGACCTCTAGCTCTTAAGACGGCTGAGTCTATAGAGGACAAACAAACAAACAAACAAACAAACAAACAAACAAACAAACCCCCAGAAATTGCTTTTTATATATATAGATAACTTTATTCGTAATTTTCAAGCAATAATTTTTCAATAACAGGTTCTGATTTACAAAAAAAAAATAAGTGTGTTGAATCTATATTTGAACAATTTATGAGAGTAAGTATAGTTTGTTGAGTTCGTTAGGAAAATAGCGGAAAAAAAACACACATATTTGTGGTTCAAGTTAAAAATTCATAAAAAAAAAATTATTTTCGGAAGCTAAATGGATATTATGAATGTTACATCTAAGAAATAGGAAATAAATCGAATAATTCTGAATGCTATACTGAAGTTTGAACATTTCAATCCTTTCTGATATTTTTATTTGGATTGTTTTTATTTAGAAACGATTTACGATCTCAAATAGAGCAAAACTTTTGTGGCTTCAATATCTTTATTCTGTTTGTACATGTTTTACAACAATAAAAAAACAGTCTCAAAAAATAAATATAAATGCGAATAAGGAATTTAAATTTGTATGCATTTGCATAAAATTTAATTGGATTTTGGAATCTAAGATACAATTTCTTCATCTTTGATTTAAGTTCAAATTAAAGATTTCAACTTCTGGACATTTTTACGGTCATGTTAAAATAACTATTCTATTTCCATTCTCTCAAAAAATAAAGCAATACGAAGCTCCTAGGCATCAGCTACTGATTGGTTGATTTTAAGAAATCTCTCCTTTCAAATTTGATTTGAGACCAGGATTTGAGATTGCCCGCTTCCCGATTTTCGTTTGTTTTGTTTCTCGATTTCCTCTTACGAGTACACTGAGGTTTTTTTACGCGGTATTTCGTCCCGCGTTAAAAAAAATTCGCGTAAAAAAAACCTCGTTAATTCGATAATTTGCGTAGAAAACCCCGAAATTCGAAAATCCACGTAAAAAATCCATTTTATTTTAAAAAAAAATTCGCTCAAAAAAGAACGTTACTAAAAAAAACGCGTAAGAACCATGATTATTTAAAAATTTGCGTACAATGATGGTTTATTTTTAAGATAAAAAACAAAATCAATTAGATTGATAGAATAGAAGAATATAGTGAGGCTTATTTGACAGTGTGGAATTCAGATCATCTCATGTCTCAGGTCTCATGTCTTAGGTCTCATGTTTCATGTCGCAGGTCTCATGTCTCATGTTCCATGTCTCAGGTCTCATGTCTCAGGTCTAATGTCTCAGGTCTCATGTCTCACGTCTCAGGTCTGATGTCTCATGTCTCATGTCTCAGGTCTCATGTCTCATGTCTCATGTCTCATGTCTCATGTCTCAGGTCTCATGTCTCATGTTTCAGGTCTCATGTCTCATGTATCAGGTCTCATGTCTTAGGTCTAATGTCTCCTGTCCCAGGTCTCATGTCTCGTGTCTCAGATCTAGAGTCTCATATTTCAGGTCTCAAATCTCAGGTCTCATGTCTCAGGTCTCAAGTCTCAGGTTTCAGGTCTCAGATCTCATGTATCACGTTCTTAGTCTCAGAGCTAATATTTTCCCAACTACAAAAAGATTCTAAGTGTTTTCCTTTGAAAAAGTCTTAGAATATTTTATCTGAAAAAAACGCGTTAATTCGAAAATCCGCGTAAAAAAAGCCGCGTAAAAAAATACCGTGTAAAAAAACCGCGTAAAAAAACCTCTTTGTAAATGTTTTTGGATTTAAGCCGAATACGCCTGATTATCCAAACCACTCTCGGTTGAGGTTAGTCGCTCGAAGACCGCAGCATTTGAGTTCAAACTATAGAATAGAGAAAAATGTTTCTAATAAGCCGTATCTAAATGCTAAAGAATTTTTAAATGCGTGCCTGTTCTTTGCTTTTCTCATTCAAATCTATAGCCATAAAACTTCTTTTTTTTTGTCGGTTTAAAGAAAAGTTGCCATATCGATTGTCGTATCATTATCGTCGAAAGAAAAAGTTGGTACCGTTAACTAGCATAAACCGCCATCGAGACGTTACGCTAATGATAAAGTTAGCTTCCATATTTTCAGCGATGTTCAGCGTGTATGTAGAAGTACCACCAATGTACAATGTACATTCATGTACACCAAAATCGAAAAGTGCTTACCTAAGAATAGTTAATGGACCATTGATGGTTTTTCAACCAAAGACGACAACCACGACGACAACGCGAATGAATGGGAAGTCGGCTATATTTACCTCGTACCTACCAGAAGGAAAAGTTTTTCCGATTAATTTCTTGTCAGCTTCACACCAACATAAGCATTACCGTGCAAAGCAAGGCAACTGACACTGTATCTGGCTGGATGACTGGTGCTTAAAAGTTTGTTCCTGTATCATGAAAAGGGGTTTCTGGAGGACCGGTTGCCATTTTGTTACCCAAAGTTTAGATAAACACGATGGTAGAATCTGAAGTGTAATGCCCTCTTTCGCGAACAATGAATTTTTAAATCAAATTTGTTGTTTGCATTTTTTTTTTCTAGAAACACTTAAGGTTTGATTCAGTTAAGGTTTTAGTTTTTTATTCGATTTAATTTTAAAAAAAGTTCAGCCATTAAGTGCCTGAAGTTGATCGTTAACGAATAGAATTCACAACAAAGAAAAAATGTAGAACATAATATCTATAATGAATTGCTTTCCGTTGCTGACAAATTCACGTCAGTAGGACTCACCGACCAGGTGATTGATAAGTGGGTCTGCATTCGGTTTACCACGATGTGTAGCAATTACTCATTTTATGCTTCCGGTTGTGGTGCCATCATCAGTTCCAATCGCATTTTTTTTTTATTTACTCTACTTACTTGTTTTATGTGTTCAACGGTTCTACATTTATCATGTCAAGCGAAAAAAAAATGAGTAGTGCTCTTTTGTTGCTGCCTAAGTTGTATGAGGAATTTAAAAGTAAATGATTAAATTTTTCAATGAGTACCTTTACTAGACTACATCAAGGTAGTTGATTTATGCTTTTTGTTCTATTGCTCCATGACATGTGATATCCATTGTTTATCGTAAGTGAGTTGACAGTTAGGCAACAGGCTCAAGACGAGGTTTGAATATAGAAGAATTCATAAGTTCAACGGAAGTTGTTCGTTAAAAGGTTGAATGCAATAAATTGAATCAATTCCCGTAATGTTCGCAGCAGACATTATTTAATGCCAGTAGTTAAGCTTATTATTGAGGTTAGTAGTGGTTCTTACATACCACACATAGTGGCTTTCATTGGTGCAACGAGTTTAAAGCATTTGAATGGCAAAATATTTGTTATCCAATTTTTGTGATGTTACCATCCATCATACTGCGTGCAGCAACGTTTTTTCTACCGTCTCCAGCTCGTTAGCCTCTTTTCAGGTTATAATTTGCTGTTTTCATGTAACACTTCCTGCACGAAGCACCGCTCAATGTAAATCCTTCTGAACAGGCGCTGCAGCAAGGTTGCCGAAATCACAGAAAAATCTGTATTATCACAGAATTTTGAGCAAAATTTCGTCACAGAATCTGTGTCACAGATCACAGAATTTTTAAAATTTTCACAGAATTCACAGAATTTCTAAATTTTGTACAGATTTCCAAAATCATAATTTTTTTTTCATTTTCAACTTTTTATTTTTGACTTTAATTCATGAAAATATTAAAACAAGGTAATGTAAATTGATTTTATTTAATGAAAACTGTAAGAAATTCCAAATTTGTTAATATTTGACATGATTTCCCTATGAACTTCATAGAAAAAGCGTCACAGAAAACCGTCACAGAATTTTGAGTTAAAATCACAGAATTCGAGAATTTTTTTTGTCAAAAACACAGAATTTTTTTCGGCAACCTTGCGCTGCAGATGGATTTCAGAAGAATCCCTTTCCCAACAGTCAGTATGTAGCAGCTTTTTTCTCATCTGTTTCCATCAACGGGTAATAATTCCGGAACGTGGGCATTAACTATCAATATTAGCACACCGAGAGAAAGTTTCTTGAAATTGCTATGCGGATGAACACGGGTTTACAATAGAGGACTTTCCGACTAGCTATACACCTATACTCATTGCATGTTGCAAATCCATCATAATTTTTCCGTTCTGCTCCTTATAACTAACCTTCTGGCAATGACGCACAGTGGGACAGATCGGACCAATCGATGGTCAAAAGTTCATTGTTATACGAATCATATTCTATAGGTTTGATGTAAAAAAAAAGGGTTTGATGTCTTTAGAGAAGTGGTTATTTGTTATAATCTATTATTTGATGTAATCTATATATATAAAAATGAATTTCTGTCTGTCTGTCTGTCTGTCCGTCTGTCTGTCTGTTCCCTATAGACTCGGAATCTACTGAACCGATTTGCGTGGAACTTGGCAGGTGGGGGTATTGGAGGCAGGGGAAGGTTCCTATTGTGGTTTGAGACACCTCCCTCTCTCATGAAGGGGGGGAGGGGCCTCCTAAACAAAAGACAATTTTTTGCATAACTCGAGAACCAATCAAGCAAAGGGTATCATATTTGGCATGGGGTGGTATTTGGGAACGAGGAATATTTCTATGAATATTTGACACCCCTCCCTCCTTTCAGTGGCGTGATAGGAAGGGGGGAGGGGGGCTACCTTACAATTTTTTATATAACTCGAGAACTAATCAAGATATTGGATCCAAATTTGGCGTGGGAAGGTATTTGGATACGAAAAATATTTCAATGATTATTTGAGACCCCTCCCTCTTTCCAGTAGGGAGATATAAAGGGGGGAGGAGCCTCTTTTATAGTTTTCAACATAACTAAGAAAGTAATTAATCAAATGGAACCAAACTTGGCATGAGCGGGTATTTAGGAACGTGACATGTTCTAATGATTGTTTGAGACCCCTTCCTTCTTACAGCGGGGAAGAAGGAAAGAGGGAGGGGAATTTCATACAATTTTTACTGCATAACTCAAGAACTACAACAGCAAATGGAACCAAATTTGGCATGGAACGATATTTGGCTACGAGAAATGCTTCTATGAATATTTTGTATCCCTCACTCTTTCGAAGAGGTGGATGAAAAGGGGGAGGCGAGGTCTCCCTTACAATTTATAGTATAACTGAGGAGCTGATCAAGCAAATTGAACCATATTTGACATGTGAGTGTATTTGGATACGAGAAATGTTTCTATTATAAATTGAAGCCGTACCTTTTAAGCGGTAAGATATAAAGGAAGAAAGGGGGGGGGGGAGGTTTCCATTTTTTTATGCATAACTCGAGAATTAATCGAGCAAATGAAACCAAATTTCATCATAATCATCAAAAAGTAATTGAGTACGAAAAATACTTTTATGAATATTAAGTTATCAGCCCTCTATTGAAAGAAGAGAACGGAAAGGGGGATGGTACTTCCTTTCAAGTTTTTACATAACTCAAAAATTTACTACTTAAATAAAACCAAATTTGGCATGGCATGGAATATAGGAAGGGAAGAGGGAAGCTAACATTTAACTTTTGTTTTACAAAATCCGAGAAATGGACAATACTTAACATGGAAAATCATTTTGGTATGACTCTATGATTATTTGACACATCATCCTCCTTTCAGTGAGAAGGTACATGGGAGGAGGGAGGTGAGCCCAATACAATTTTGTTAGCATATGTTCTCAATTTATGCTTACGAAGCCAACAAATGGAAACAAATATGGCATGGAAAGGAACTTGGTTACGAGATATGTTTCTACGATTGTTATAGACTCTTATGCTCTACAGTGTAGAGAGGGAAAGAAAGAAAGGGGCTCCATACAATATTTGTTGTAAAGCTTAAATACTTATCAACCAATGGAACTATATATGATATAAGAGGATTTTTGGGAACGAAAAAAATGTGTATTAAAGATTACAATCTCCATTTAGCAGGGGTGAAGGGAAGGACAGGGGGGGGGGGGCTCTCTAATCAGTTTTTTAGCATAAATCCAGAACATATCAAGCAAAAACAACCATACTTTATTAGCTCGATTATTTGCGAACGGTTAATTTGGGACCCTTTTTTTTAGGGCGAAACTTAAGGAAACAGATGAAAATTATCAGATCTTTAAAACAAATTTATAAATCAAGATTCAGAATATAAGTTATGGTTTGTGTTGCAATTTGAAACTCCAGCTGACGCTCTCATTTTATAGTGGTTGCTTATTAATTTCGTCATAATTTGATTTAAAATAACACCAAAAACAAAAATTTGAATGATTTCCGAAAATATCATTTGATTCTGAAAGATGTAGCAAAGCACACCGGGTCAGCTAGTCTATATATATAAAAATGAATGTTTGTCTGTCTGTCTGTTCCCTATAGACTCGGAAACTACTGAACCGATCATCGTCAAAATTGGCATTTGAGATTTTTTGAGGCCGGGGATGGTTTCTGTAATAGTCAAAACTCCATCCGACTTAAGGGAGGGGGGGCTTCCATACAAAATTTGTAGTTTTTCGAAACAAATTAAAGTCATGACATCCATTTTCTCGAGATTTTTTCTTCCTTTGGGCGGTTTGTTTTTTGTCTCCATGGTCGAGGCGTCGCGAGCCAATGTCGCAAAAGGATAGTGACCATGGCATAGCATACTGATCAGTGGAAACATTTTGGCGCGTATTTCTCAACCAAAAATATTTTCAACGCAAGGGGTGGCGATATGAAGCCTTGATGTGATTTTTTTCTACTTGATTTCTAGCTCATTTGTACAGCACATGGTTATGAATGACGCCTAGATGAGACCCAGATTGAAATTTTGCCGATCGAATAAAACATATACATTTTTTTTGCCAAAATCTGAAATTGAAAAGTCACGGCATCCATTTTTAAAGATTTTCTTTTATTTGAGGGGTTTGTTTTTCGTCTCTATGGTCAAGCAAACGTCGTCACAAGTGGATAGTATCTAAAGCATACTGTTCATTGATCGCTGGACTAATTTAACAAACAGGCGCCTGTTTCTCAACCAAGTACCTATGTTTCTTATGCACGTGGGGGCGATATGCAACCTAGATGTGTTTTTTCTTGCTTAATTGCACGTGGGGATAAATAACGCCTAGATGTGACACGGATTGGTATTTTATCAATCGAATCAAAACGAATTGAAAGATTTGCAAAAATACTTCGTGTTCGTGTTAATGTAGGTAGCATTCGACTTTTCATTCAAGGAACATTAGAACATATTCAAACGTTCAACTTTTTCTGTTAAAAAATTTAAAAATTATGTTTTCTTCTAGAAATTGCTACTTCGGCCCAAATACACAACGGAAACGAATTAAGAAATGAATATGGGAGCTTTTTATTTCAAATAATTCTGAAAAAACCATAGTACTTTTTGATTACATACTAATTCAAGTACGTACTTAATATGAAAAGTGTTTTTGTGTTTCATGGCGGCATAAAAGAGACTTTTGATCCGCTTCGTTTTTGAAAAGCGAGACTTTAGAACTGATATTCAACTGGCCGCAAAATTTTTATGAGAAATTTTTAGAAAACCCTTAAAGTGATAAAAACAATATTCCCTCCTGTCAACTTACACGGTGGGACATGGGCAAACGTCGAACCTTTAAGAAATTCATCTTCAAAATGATTCAATATGTTGGAAAGACCAGAAGGGGTATTCCGAATGTTGAAACTGAAGCGGATATTGACAATTCTTAAATGTCTTTGTAAATGAAGGTCATTCTCTTTGAACAGCATTCGTTAAAAGTGGAGTAACAAACATAAATTTATACTGCAAGAACACTGCAGATATATCAGTGAAACTTGATAGAACAAAAAACAGGAATACGTATTAAATCCATTTTAAAGCCATTACTATGACGCATCTGTAAATAAGCTTTGCATTGACACTTGCCCCAATATACGGGACAAATGTAAACTTAGAAATTTGATTTTGCCAACATTTTTGAATATTTTACTTTCAAAAAGAAAATAAAAAAAAACGCTGAGAACTTATTTAGTGATGTAACTGATATTTTTTTTAAATATTTTTATTTTTTGCCGTAGTAAATTTAAAAAAAAAAATAGAAATCTGCACTGTATTTAATACATAACAAATTTAATATATTTATTATTACCATGATAAGTGTTGTTTGGGAAAACTTCAAGCTATAATGTCGACGAGTTTCGAACATGGCGAAACATTTTTTAACATAATTTTGGCGCAAAAAGGATAGTTATTCAAAATACTTCGTAGGTGAGGATGGTGAAAAAAGCTGTTTGAAAATGGTTATTAAAATCCTTTTCATCGTTTTTTTTTTTCAAATTTCTATAGCTTATTTTTTCAACTCCAAAAAATACCCCATCTAAAGCATATCAGGAGCTAGAAGTGCTCATAATACAGAATATTAGGAATATACTCAAAAAACTGTCTCGATTCACGCTATTAATCGGTTTTAAAAATTCTATCTCCATCTAGTACAATTTGCAATAAATTCCAATAGGCGAATCTTTTTCTTTCAATTAGTTATTTATGTAAACTCAAGCCGGTTAAATTTGCCTACCTTCTTCAAGCAGTGGGGGACAAAATTGGAAAAGATGGGGGGGCTCCCATGTAAATTTAAGATAAAGAGCTTTTCAAAGAAGGGACCATATTTAAAAAGCTTTTTTTGGGTACAGAGTACAAATTTCAGTTCTTGAAAAACGAGTTTAGAGATCAAGTTTCAGTAAATAATATATACCATCTTTCAATTGCAATTCAGAACTGCAGCTGCAGCTCTCATTTGAAAGTTGTTGGTTCTGAAGTATGATAAGGTTTGATTAAAAAAAATGTTCTCTAAAATGTAAATTTGAATAAATTTTACAAATTACATTTATTTTCGGAAGGTGTAGCAAAGCACAACGGGTCAGCTAGTCTATATATATATAAATGAATTTCTGTCTGTCTGTCTGTCTGTCTGTCTGTCTGTTCCCTATAGACTCAGAAACTACTGAACCGATTTACGTGAAACTTGACAGGTGGGGGTATTGGAGGCCAGGAAAGGTTCCTATTATGGTTTGGGACCCCTCCCGCTAACAGGAAGGGGGGGAGGGGCCTTTCAAACAAAAGACAATTTTTTGCATAACTCGAGAAATAATCAAGCAAATGGTATGAAATTTGGCATGGGGTGGTATTTGGGAACGGGGAATATTTCAATGAATATAAGGTACCCCTCCCACCTCTCAGTGAGGTGATAGGAAGGGGGGAGGGGGGCTACCTTACAATTTTTCATATAACTCGAAAACTAATCAAGATATTGAAACCAAATTTGGCATGGGAAGGTATGTTGATACGAAAAATATTTCAATGATTATTTGAGACCCCTCCCTCTTTGCAGTTGAAAGGGGGAGGGGCCTCTTTCATATTTTTTTACGTAACTCAAAAAATAATAAAGCAAATGGAACAAAATTTGGCATGGGAAGGTATTTGGATACAACAAATATTTCTATGATTATTTTAGATCCCACGCTCCTTCCAGTAGGGAGATATAATGAGAGAGGGGCCCTCATTTTAATTTTTTACATAACTCAAAAACTAATCAAGCAAATGGAACCAAATTTGGCATGGGTGGATATTTGGGAACATGACATGTTCTAATGATTGTTTGAGACCCCTTCCTTCTTGTAGCGGGGAGAAAGGTAAGAGGGAGGGAAGTTTCATACAATTGTTATTGCATAGCTCAAGAACTACAACATCAAATGGATAACAATTTGGCATGGAACGATATTTGGGTACGATAAATGCTTTTATGAATATTTCGTATCCCTCACTGCTTCAAAAAGATGGATGAAAAGGGGGAGAAGAAGGCTCCCTTACAATTTTTAGTATATCCGGAGGTATAAAAGAGAATATTGGGCTTTCATACATTTTTTTTTGCATAACTCGAGAATTTTAAGAGCAAATGAAATAAAATTAGGTATAAAAAAGTATTTGAGTACAAAAAATATTTTTTATGAATATTAAGTTCTCACCAATCCATTCAATGGGGAAGACGGAAGGGGAATGGTACTTCCTTTCAAGTTTATGCAAACCAAAACCAAATTTGGCATGGGATGGTTTTTCAATACGAGAAATTTTTTATGTCAGACAATTCCTTTCTTGCAGTGGGATGATTAGCTTGGGAATAAAGGAAGGGAAGAGGAAAGCTTACATTTAACTTTTTTTATACAAAATCCGAGAAATGGAAAAAACTTATCATGGAAAGTCATTTTGGTATGATTCTATGATTATCTGACACATTATCCTCCTTTCAGTGAGTAGATACATAGGAGAAGGGAGGTGAATCCAATATAATTTTGATAGCATAAGTTCTCAATTTATGCTAACGAAGCCAACAAATGGAAACAAATATGGCATGGAAAGGTACTTGGTTACAAGATATGTTTCTACGATTGTTATAGACCCTTACGCTTTACAGTGTAAAGAGGAGAAGAATGCAGGGGGTTCCATATAAATTTTGTTGTAAAACTTAAAAAGTTATCAACCAATGGAGATATATTTGATATAAGAGGATTTTTGGGCTCTAAAAAAATGAGTATGATTATTAAAGATCACGATCTTCATTCAGCAGGGGGGAAGGGAAGGACAATTGGGGCTCTCTTTTCAGTTTTTTTTAGCATAAATCCAGAACGTATCAAGCAAAAACAACCGTATTTTATCAGTTGGATTGTTTGCGTACGATTAATTTGAGACCCTCCTTTATTAGGGCGAAGCTTAAAGAAACAGATGAAAATTATCAGATCTTTAGCACAAATTTATAGATCAAGATTCAGAATATTAGTTTAAGTTATTTTTGTGTTGCAATCCGAAACTCCAGCTGCAGCCCTCAGTTTTTAGCGGTTGCTTATGAATTATGTTTTAATTTGATTTAAAATAATGCCAACCAAACATTAAAAATAAAATTAATTCTGAAAATATCATTCGATTTTAAAAGGTGTAGCAAAGCACACCGGGTCAGCTAGTCTTCTTATATAAAAAAATGGAGGCGATTTCTTTGTAACAACATCACGTATGAATGGTCGGTCAGAATGAAGTGAAATTTGGTATCTGAGGGTTTTTTGGGTCAGAGATGGTTTGTATAATAGTTTCAAGGATCTCACTTTTTATGGAAAGTGGTCCCAATACAAATTCAACTTTATTTCTTACGATTTCCATTAGAATCTATTCGCGAGCACGGTGCAGTTAAGAACGTGTAGATGAAATTAAACATTTATTACGATTTATACTTTAGAAGGTAAAACGAAGTTTACGGGGTCAGCTAGTTTTCAATAAGTTAGGTACCACAAAATCAGATCGGGATAGCTTATTTAGCTTATCTTGTTTTCCTTATCATATTTTTATTTTTTTCGAATGTTGGTTTTGGGGCTGTTGAAATTATAAACTATGGTTTGAAATCTTTCTGGAAGGAGGGAACCGTTAAATGTTTTACCGAAATATCAACACAACTCACAAATATAAATGCAAATAAACAAATTGCAGACTATTTTTGAAACTTTAGATTCAGAAAAAGCAATAGAAAAATGAAGTTTCACTTTACAAGCGCTGTATAAAATCTCCCACTGCGTATTTTTGCTTGAAAATTTGCAGCAATCTCTGAAAGTGTACTGTTTATTGCTTAATTTATCGACCTTGTCAGTGAAAAGTGAAGGCCTTTTTAGTTAGAACATCATAAGATTATGAAATTTTACAGACGGATGTTCATTTGCACTGCAAGTTTCCGCTTGTGGGGCGAACCACGCTTGGCCTATTGGTGGTTAGGCCACCTGCCAAATGGTTCCAGAAAATCTATTTTTGGCCAAACATATTTTTAACATCAGACCTTGACGTTCCATGCATTTCTGAGTCATTTTAATTTCAATTTTCCGAAATTCCTTTGCTCTCCACTTTGCACAGTGGTTTTAAACTCGAAAAATGTAATCATGGGCTTTTTGAAAGCTTAAATTTCAAAAAAGCTTATAATATGTTCTACAATGTTTCATCATTTTTAATTGCGCAAGTTTTATTTTAACTTTTTTCTGATCAATTCACCTATAAGTGAGATTATTTTTGTATTTGTCATTTTATTACTATAACGTCTTCAGAAAAGTTATAGATCATCAAATTTTAAGAAACTTGGTTGAAGACGTCCAAGCTCTATCTTTTGAAACAATATGTTTAAAAAGGCATTTTTATCAAAAACTAACCTTAAAAAAGTAAAATACCGTTTAACATGTTTCGAAGCGAGTTTTGAGACAAACTTTATACGAGAGAGTTGTGACAATTGTAGAACTATCCAACTTTTTTCAAGGTGTCAGGACACTATTTTGAAGTTTAATGGCTCTTTTTCAGTGATTCCGTTTAAAAATGGTATGTATTCATTGTTAAGCTTGCCAGATTGCCCGGTTTTATCCGGGTTTGCCCGGATATTTGATGCAAAATTTCGAGAAAGTCCGGTCCGGCCCGGTTGCCCGGATATCGTGAAAAAAGTCCGGATATTGCCCGGATTTTTTCACAATTTTCACAAAGAAACCAAAAAAAATCAAAGTTCTTGAGTAAGTTTCGGCAAAATCGAATAACGGTATGTAAATTTTCAACGGTTGTTTCAAATAATTTCGCTGTTTTACTTTTATCAACCTTTAAATATTTTCGTGTTTTTGGAAGTCTGCAATTACATTAATAAAATATTAATTTCAATTTTTTTTTTAATTTTTTCTTTGCTTTTATGTATAACTAGCTGACCCGGTGTGCTTTGCTACACCCCCAAAAATTATTGAATTTTGTGTTAACTTGTTATTTAATTTTCTTTTATTTGCAAAAAAAAAATTAATTCAATTTTAGAATCATTCAAATGTTTTTCCAAATTAAAATTGCAACCTTTTTTTATTTTTAAATCTTAATTTTTTTTTTAATCCGTGTTCGAATCTTTTTTATGACTCTGGGTTTCTTTGCTTCAAAAGTTTATAACTTATGCCAACATATTTTTCATATATGGAATCTTTATTGTCCCGTCACGGGACACCTCTTTGACCTATTCGTTCTCGAATCAATATACAAATTGTGAGAGTGACCCCCTCCCCCATTCCTTTATCTTTAATGGAAGGAAAGGGGGGTCTTGTAAAATCAGAACGTACCCTCTCATGACACTACCTTCATGAGTTGTTCGTTTGCTTCATTAGTTGTCGAGTTATGCTATGAAATTTGTATCGGAGTCCCACTTCCTATCTATCTTCTACCTGGAAGGAGGGGATCAAGGTCAAACATTTCGTGTATATAAATACACTCCCATGCCCAATTCTGTTCCATATGATCGATTGCATGATTGTTTCCATGTCATATTTGGTTTCATTTGTAAGATAAGTTCTTGGTTTGTGAAAAACAATCGAATGTGAGCTCCCGTCTTCCCTAACTGTATCTCCAATTGAAGGAAAAAGAAGTCTCGATTAAGCAAATAACCATTTTACGTATCCAAATGCTTTCCCATTCCAAAATTGTTTCTATTAGCTCTATTAGTTCTCGAGTTAGCCTCCATCTCCTTCCTACCATCCCAATGGAAGAAGGCAGTAGTACCAAATATTACAGAAATATACCTTGAGCCTAAATACTCTCCCAAGCCAAATTTCGTTCCATCTGCTGGGTAAGTTCCCAAGAAGAACGAAGAAGAAATTGTATGGGAGCACTCTCCTCCCTTAACATTTTCCTACTTAAAGAACGGAGGGTTCTCAAAATATCATAGAAACATTTTTCGTTATCAAATATTTGCCCACGCCAAATATGATTCCATTCGCTTGATTATTCGCCCAGTAATGCTGAAAATAGGAAAGAACCCCCCTCCCCACTTTCTATCTTCTCACTGGAAGGAGGGAGGGGTACCAAATGTTCATAGAACTATTTATCGTACCCAAATACCTTTCCAAGCCAAATTTGGTGCCATTTGCTCGAAAAGTTTTTAAGTTATGCAGTGACAAAGAGGTTAAACCCCCCTCCCTTTTTCCTGTATCTCCACTGGATGGGAGAAGGGGTCTGAAACAATCATAGAACCATTTCTCGTATTCCACTAACCTCCCATGCCAAATTTGGTTCCATTAGCTTGATTAGTTTTCTAGTTATGTTAAAAATTATTAGGTTGGGCCCCTCCCTCCTTCGTATTTTACCAGTGGAAAGAGGGAGGGGTACCAAACCATCATAGAAACATTCCTCGTACCAAAATACACTCCCATGCCAAATTTGGTTCCATTTGCATGATCAGTTCTCGAGTTATGAAGACTTATCACTTTTATTTATATGACCCCCTCCCCCCTTCCACGAAGAGGGAGGGGTCCCAAACTATTATAGGAACCTTCCCTGGCCTCTAATACACCCATCTGCCAAGTTTCACGCAAATCGGTTCAGTAGTTTCCGAGTCTATAGGGAACAGACAGACAGACAGACAGACAGACAGACAGACAGAAATTCATTTTTATATATATACTAGCTGATTTTACCCGGCCTTGCTCGGGTTCACAAAAATATAAATCAAAATGAGTCGTTTGACTTTTTGAAATTTTGAAAGCTTTATATTCATTATTGTAAGTTGTTAGTTTTTTTTAAGTGTTGATTGGGATTATTTACTGTGTTTATCGTTTTTATATTATTGAAAAACTTATAGTTATGAGGTTTTCTTTGATAAAAATTTTAAATAATTTCCCTTGTATGCTTATTAGTTCTATCACGAAAAACATTATTTATCCACCATTTTTTAGGACACTTGAATAGATATGGCAATATATTTTTTATTTTCGAATTATAAAACTTTTTTTTTTTTTATCTTTCTCATCCCACTTTTCAGCATGGATGATCTCCCCATTAAGTAGTATATTTACGTTTAATTTACTTATAAACTTCTATAAAAAAAAACTACAGAATCTTGTTGAAGGCTCTCTTTACATGTTTCCAAATGAATGTGTGTTTTTTTCGCTGTTTTATTTCACATTGTTTTATGATAAGGTTTTTTGAATGTTGAAATTTCTTTTTATAGTTTTTGAAGTAATCGAAAACAAATCATCTCGGAACCAATATCACCCATTTTATAATGTTATGTTAAAGGTTTTGTTTGAGTTCTATTTAAATTTTTCTTTTTTTGACCACAATTAGGCCGCAGCAAATTTCAAATCCTTCTTTTGTCACTCGGAGTTGGAAAATCACGAGGGCGGGGGGGTCATAATAAAACATAATGCTTAAAACAAATTAATTGGAATTAATTGCATAAATTTTATACTAAATCATTGCACAAAACCTATGAATCAAGAATTAAAAAGGTGAAATAATTCCAGTCTTTCCATTATTTTTTGGTGTTGTAATCTTTAGGATATTTGATTTTTTGTTTCGAAATTTACTTAAAATACTTCAAATTTTATTTATCCAGATTTATCCCATTAGTTATTATTGTGAACAGTGATCAATGTAAAGATTATTAAAATTGGATGGTGGAATTGAACATATTGATGACGAATAATAACTCAAATGTTATAGATTGCCCAATGAAATTGAATTGTATAAAACTAAAAACCCTCAGATTTAATTATCTAATAAATTTTCTAATCCTCCATTTGATTTCCCCGATGGCTATCAATGCGTTGAAATCGCAGCCTTATAACTCTATATCTTAAAAGGTAACTTTTCTTTTTCTATGGAAACTCCAGGAATATTAAAATGGTTGGTTCTAAAAAGCTTTAATTTATGAAAATTGTTTGATTAGTTTTCAGAACTCAGTCCAAATAGTTATTCAGCTAAAAAAGTAAATTCACTGTTCACTATATATGATTGAAGACTCTTAAAGCCGCCCCCTAGGGTGGTACGGAACACTTTGAAAAGTTATACAATTCTATTCAAAATATTTCTAACAGTTGTATTTTTCTATCAAAAATGTAGGCTCAATATTGCATCCGAATATCTCGTACCAGTACCACGTGCTTTGAACAGAAGGAATAAAAACACCCGCCAAAATTTCCCCTTTCAAATTTTAAATGCTCAGCAAGCTTTGATTTGCTGTCCAGTACACGTGAACTCTGAATGGTCGTTTCTTATGCCTGGCCCATGGAGATGGTGAAAAAAAAATCCGCCATAGGAAACGAAAATCTGTTAGCAAAATGTGTGCCATGACTTTTGGTTAGTGGGAGAAAAAACGAAAGTTGTATGGGAGGGTCCCTTTTCTGAGGTGGGAGGAGCTCAAAACTATTACTAAAACCTTACCCTTGTTCAACTACATCTCTGTACCAAATTTCAGGCTGATTGGTTAAGCGGTATGGATTTGTATAAGGTGCATACAAACAAACAAACATATATAGTCCAACTCATCTTTATATATTAGATTACATCTAAATTTTGCCCGGTTTTTGGATTTGAAAAATTGAAATCCATGCCCGGTTTTGCCAGGTTTTTTGGAAAAAATGCCCGGAATTGCTAGGCCCGGATGGGAGTGGAAAAAATTCTGGCAACCTTATTCATTGTTCGATATCTCTGAAAGTTGCAAACATATCAAAACAAAATGTATATAGCATTAGAAAGTGCAATCTTTCAACTTCATATGGACGTATAAATTCATTTGTATGCATGCGGTTTTACTACTAAAATAACTTAGCTTAAAGATGGTTAATAGATTGGCAAAGTTCAGCATTTTTTCACACACTTACTTAAGTTCCCGCTTCAACGCGAGAGTGACATACAGTGAGCGAAATAAGAATAGCACCACTATGTGTTTTGCTTGTTAAAATATGAATGATTGAAAATTACGGGAATTTTCTCCCACAGTTTGTTCTGAATTGCTAAACGAATAAATCAAGCACAAGTTTACTTTTTTTGGACGTAGCAATTGGCGTTGAGGACCAAAAATGTGAAAAAAGGGTGCGAAATAAGAATAGAACCACTTGAGTTTTTCAACAAAAACAAGCTTTTTTTTAAAAATTTACTGTGTAAAAGTGAATAATAATGCTTTTACGCCTTATTTGAATAAATAACTGCATTTTAAGGAGTTTTCCAGAATTCCAAAGGTTTTCATAGGTTTTAATTAGGGGGTTTTAAGAAATGCTCCTCTAGCGTTAAGGAATTTGATATTTGAGCTGTAATTCTTTACCAAACTACTTATTTTCTTCATTAACATTCATAAGTATGATGCAAAATGATGAAACATAGATTTGAGGCTGAGTTTGAATCCAAAAAGTAGGTTGGAATTCAAAAATACTAATGTTTTTTAAAAGTCAAACACTATTTCTCTAGATTTAAGTCATAGATGGCAGCACTATCTTGCCATTTAACAAAATTCATGCCCATTTTCGAATATCCGGGATTAATTAGGAAGTGCTGGATGATTTTGGTCAAAAAATAAATACATGTACCGTGTGCACGCTTTGGAAATTCTAAGATCACTAAATCCAAAAAAAATTAGAACTCCATCAAGGTCACTAAAAGTGGATTTTTTTGACCGATTATCAGAATAAAGTTATACTTTGCGATGGAGCTTGATGGACCACACGGCTAGCAGTATTATTGGTATGATTTGCAATCGAATTGGAAGTTGAGATGAGCAGGAATGTTGGCGGTTGTACATTTTTGTGGTGGTGATTCTTTTGCAGATCCGGAAAAGCTTTCTGCAGCGTGAACTTCCACAAAACTGTGATGAGAAAATACCTCAAAATGATGAATATGGGCCTAAATAAACCTGGAAAATCAATATTGAGACTAAATTTGGTTCTAACTGCAAGATAGTGCTGCCATCTACGACTTGAAACTGGAAAAAGTGTGGTTTACTGAACAAAATCAAAGTTTTTGATTTCCAACCTATTTTTTTTCTGATTCAAAATTAATCCCGAATGTTTGTTTCATCATTTCACGTCATTTTCATGAAGAAAATAAGTAGTTTGGTAAAGAATTACAGCTCAAATATCAAATTCCTTAACGCTAGAGGAGCATTTCTTAAAACCCCCTAATTAAAACCTATGAAAACCTTTGGAATTCTGGAAAACTCCTTAAAATGCAGTTATTTATTCAAATAAGGCGTAAAAGCATTATTATTCACTTTTACACAGTAAATTTTTAAAAATAAGCTTGTTTTTGCTGAAAAACTCAAGTGGTTCTATTCTTATTTCGCACCTTTTTTTCACATTTTTGGTCCTCAACGCCAATTGCTACGTCCAAAAAAAGTAAGTTAAGTTAAGTTAAGTAAGTTAAGCAATCCAGAACAAACTATGGAAGAAAATTTCCTTAATTTTCAATCATTCATATTTTAACAAGCAAAAGACATAGTGGTGCTATTCTTATTTCGCTCACTGTAGTTGGCTAATCGAGGAATTTTTGAAACGACTATACTAAAACTTTAAAAATGACATCTTTCAGTTGCATTATTTCAGTAGTAAAACGTCATACATACATATAAATCTAGATTTCCATAAAAGTTGAAAGACTGCACTTTCGAATTTTTATATTTTTGGTTTGGTATGTTTGCAACACTCAGAGATATTGAACTATGAAAACTTCATAAAACTTCAAAATAGCGACTTGATACCTTGAATAAAGATGTGTAGTTCTACAATTGTCACAACTTTCTCATTCAAAGTTTGTTTCAAAACTCGCTTCGAAATATGTTAAATGATTTTTTTCGTTTTCGAGATTAGTTTTTGATAAAAATGTCTTTTCTTAAAACTTTATGATCTACAGCTTTGCTGAAGGCGTCATGAAGGTTGCCGAAAAAAAATCTGTGTTTTGTTAAAAAAAACTCTTACTTTCTGTGATTTCACCCAAAAACTCTGTGACGGTTTTCTGTGGTGTTTTATTCACTCATTTCATTTAGAAGCCATGTCAAATTGCGTCTTTTTAACATTTTGCCAAGGAAAAATCAATTAAGATTACCAATTTTATTATATTTTACAAATTTAAAGATAATAATCCGAAATTTATGTAGACGATAAAAAAAGAAATTTGAAAAAACGTCCTAAGTTTCAAAATTCTGTGAAATCTGTGAATATTTCTAAAATTCTGTGTACTGTGATACAGATTCTGTGATGAAAATTGACTCGAAATTCTGTAAAATTATAGATTTTTCTGTGATTTCGGCAACCTTGGACGTCATAGTGATAAAATGATAAATACAAAAAAGGAAAAATTATCTCACTTATGTATAGGTGAATTGATCAGAAAATAAAGTATGCGCATTTTAAAATGATGAAACATTGTAGAAAATATTATAGGGTTGATACTCTAGATTTCGACAGGAGCTAGTTTTCGACAAAATTTTATTGAAAGGCTTATCTTTCTGTTTGGTGGCTCAAGCTACCTATGTTCATATTTTTCTATTTTTGCTCTCCCACTTCAGCATACGTTGAATATAAAAATTCTTCTAAATAATTTATTGAATAGTAGTAAATCAATAATTTAAAAGTAACATTCTAAATCACCTGTGAAATTCAATGCTATCGACCAAATAAGAATGATTTTGAATCACGAACAAAGTCCCCTTTTATTTGATTAAAAGCAACATTAAAGGAATCAATGGATAGATATGGTTCTGAAATCAATTTTTTCGGTATTTAATTTCAAATTTTTGCTAATATTTAATGAAATTTCAACTGTTTTTTGAGCTGTCGAAAACTAGCGCTGAAAATTCACCTAATAATTTATTTTTCGACACCCATTTTCTTCGGTATGTTTATACTGTTTCTATGGTGTAAAAAACGCCGTGAAGTAGACAAGCAATTCCAATACGCAAAAATTCATATTGCTGAACTAACAAAGGAGGTGGAAATATGCATGTCGAAAACTAAAACTTGTTGTGTCGAAAACTAAAATTGAATGTCGAAATCTAGATCATCGAGAGGTTTCAGTAAAAGGATAATAAAAACGCTGTATTGAAACTTTTGATCAATAAAAAATGTAGAGAATGAAGAAAAAAGTCTGGTTCATGTAACCATAATCATATTTGAAACGAAAAACTTTAGTCAAATAGTTTATTTACATGGTTTTTTTTAAAAATCATGCAAAAACTGTCGAAATCTAGGTGTTTTACAACATATTTTGAAATTTAAGCTATCAAGCCCTTCATGTTTTCAACTTTTTAATCCCTGTGCTTTGGTGGTTTTTAAAAACGATTTTGAAAAAAAAAATTCAAGATAACACCAGGTTTCAACGTTTTATGCATTTTTAAGTCATTTCGCATCTAAACTAAAATTTCAATTTTTCCGATTTTCTTCAGTTTTTCCTTTGGTGATTTTTGAGAGTAGAAAAAACCGAAACTGAAAGCGCTGCGCTTTGAGCGAGGGTTTGCAAAGAGAGTGAATTCTTTGCATTTGGAATGGTAATGATCAACATTCCATAACTGCTTCACAAATTGTAACAATCAATTTAAACCAATTCGCACTTTTTCTCTCTCTCTCTCTCTCTCTCTCTCTCTCTCTCTGAGCACACGTTTCTCTCATTTTAACTCAAACCTTCTCATTTTCCCGCACAAATTACCACAATTTCAATGATTGGCTGCTCAATTTGTGTGATCATTGACGTATCTTCTCCCTTTATCTCAGTCCCCGGTTTTGAGGTATCCCCTAAATCATGAGAGTATTTCTTGTAATCAACGACAAATTTTTTTCATATTTTTACATTAAATATGATATTTGTACCTTCATTCGCTCCATAGAAAGTTTTTCGATCAAATGAATAGTTTTTAGAATACACATATCATGATCATAGCCTTACTCTAAACCAGGGGTGAGCAACCTTTTTAACCAACTCGCCAATTTGAATTTATAATCTATCTGGCGAGCTGCACTCAAAATATCATTTGAAATAATTTTTAAAAATATCATGGGTATTGTTCGAAAAATATTCAAATTAAACGTCATTCCTTAATAATAACAAACTATTGGCAAATAAAGACTGAAAAAGGAAAGAAAACAAAATTTCATATGTACATTATTTATCTTAAAAGTTTATAGGGAAGTTCAACACAGTTTTTAAACACAAAACGGACAATACCAGCCGAAGTTGTTCAGGTACATAACTAAGTCTTAGTTAGTTTTTATTAAAATTCTTTGATTCGTATTTTTAATATCAAAAATGAAAATTTTTCGACGTTCATAACAATGTTGAAAAGTTTCCTAAAAAAATCACTTAAAAGTATTCTGGACACTATAGTATGAAAAACATTTTTTTTTTGCAATCACTCTCTTTGAAACGTTAGAATTGTAATCTTTACAACAATTTTTGACTAAAATTATTTTTTTATCGTATTTTTTGTTTTTTTTTTATAATTTAAATCTTTTCGAAGACTTATATTATTTTGCTACAAACGATAAACATTTTGTTTTTCTTTTCTCAAAACTTTTTTGAGATTAGACGTTGAGAATTGCGAAAAAACTCCTCAAATTCATTGATTTTTGAGCAAATTTAGTGAAAGTTCCATTTCACAACCTTGATTTCTTGAATTCCAGGTAAACTTCCCCGCTATTTTCTCTTAGGAAAACCACCATAAATAACCTGAGCGGCTGACTAATTAAAGATAAGTTACTTTATCGCATTTGGAAGGTTTTTACATTGTGTCGAAAGCTCATCCATATTTTCCGTCTCTTAATAGTCACTATTTGCTTCCCTTTAATTTTAGGTAAAAAAAAGTAATTCCTTTTCTAATAAACGGTGAAAAAGTTGTTTTTAATTTGAAGTTTCGTATAAGTTCATTGTATTGAGATGTTTAACATGGTTGTTCAAATCATAGAAAATAAACATAATTTTACAGATTTTTATACATATTTCGTCATGAACAAAATTCTTAGTTGTATTTTTATTACAGATTCCATATTTTTTTCTAAATTTAATTTTGATATCACTGGGATAGAATTTCTGAAGCTCATCTAACTTTGATAATGTTGACTGCTAATTTAACAGTAAGGTAACTCAATTTAGCAAAGTTTGGCATGATTTCTTTATGAAATTGTGAAAAATAGCCGTCCAAGACTTTTTCAGACAAATCACAGATATTTTTGTCGAGAACTTATGTTGATTAAAATTTCATGTGGATCATGTTGATAAGAACTCTTATAGTTATTTTGTTGATGGTATTTTTGAATGTACTTAGAAATGCACAATAAATTTATGCCTCGATTATACAGAAACAGAGTTCTTATTATATTCTTTCATTACCAAGGAAAAGATATTACATTTTGAATTTCGTTATGTGGTTAAGATTGAATTGACTCCATGTTTTGAATATCTCCAAAAAAAATTTTAATTTGAAATCAGAAACAGAATTTAGGGTGCCAGAATTTTTCAGCACTTACCCGTGCCGGACAAATCCGCGAAATTTTATTTGAAAAACCTGACAAAACTCGGGCATTTGATTTCAATATTGTCGACCAAATCTCCGGGCAATATCCGGGCAAATTTAATCAAAACTCAGAAATTTCTCAAAAATATTCAAGAAAAAAAAACTTTAAATTTTTCTATCAAAACCGGTCAGCGAATTTTGAATCGTATTTTAAGCTTCCAAAAAACATTTAATTATTATTTTTACTAAACTTATTCAAAAAATTTAGTTTTGGACGCATGAATAAAAATTTTTACTACACAAATTGTTCTTTTTTATTTGGCTAATTAAGTGAATAAAACCAGGCAAAATCCTGGCTTTTCCAAATTAAATTCAGGCAACCGAGCCGTACCGGGCTTTTCCCAAATTTTGTATTTAATATCCGGGAAAACCTGCATAAAACCGGGATATCTGGCAACTTTACTTTAAACTAAACAAACTTTAGACCTTAAGCTATTCCGAACGAACCTTAGGCATATCTCTATAAAAAATTGATTGGCATAAATGATATAAAATAAATAAAACAAGGTTATTCAAAAAAATGAGTAAACCAGTTAAAATTTCTTGCCAAAAAAGTACGAAAAATGTAAAGAAAAATATGTTCTACCAAAACGTTATCAACGTTTAAAGCGGCAAAAATTTGAGCTAATTTTTATTTTGTTGCATATCTAGAAATTTTATTCCTAAAACTACTAAGCGAGAATGAAAGTGAGTTCTCGGAAATTTGCTCCCCAGATACCTGAAAAAAGTAAAAAAAATCTTGATTTTTCTCATATTATGTACACAGCTACATGAAAAAAAACTACGGTTTTCTCAACTTAAACACCTACAAATTGTAAGTCTCATATCACTCTGAAGCCATCTGGTTTTTTACAACGAGCCTTGAATGCATATAATTTGAATACACTGATTTTCTCGAAATAGAAAGATTTTCGAACTATTCAAAAAAGGTCCTACACATTCTCGCTTTTTTTCCAAACTACTCTTGGGCTGTCAATTGATTCGGAAGAACTTTCTCGAGAGAAGCATGGGCCCGGAGGGGGATTGCCACTTAGAGACCGTGGCTTAAAACAATATCCAAAACAAATCTTTGGGCTTTCCTTTTTAACTCAAATCACCTCAGAATGGTCTACCAGGTTGAAACTGGTCGATTTACAGTCCAAGTAGGCCACTTTACTGGAAATAATGCGACGATTTTTGCCCGCTTGTTTTGAACACTTTTAAAAGTTATTGATAAAAAAAAAAGAATCCAGTTAAAGGTACATTCATGTATTTACGAGGGTTTTCTCAAATAAAAAAAAATTTTTTTTTGGCCAAGCCACCATAAATCCCGTTCCCACTGTGTGACGGGCAGCAGACAGGATATCGCCAAGCAGAAGCCAGCATATCCGATGCCGGGTGATGGACGAGTTGCATATTTCTTCAATGCTATGCCGCATTTTTCAATTTTTATGCATTCGATTGAGGCAAAGGGGGTTTTCATTGGTTGATTGATGGTTTCACAAATTTTCAAAATAAATATTAACTTTAAGTAGAATAGAAATTCTACTCAAAAATAAACCTTCAAAACTTGTTGTAAAGTCTATAATATTTCAGGGAAATAGCAGAATGAATGGATAGTGACCTCACCTCCTTTTTTCCATTCCAAAGGTATGGAAAAGTATTGGTGCAAGGAAAAACTGAAACGTAACACGCTGCAGACAGTCTCTGACCAGCCAGGGGGATGGGGTTTGATGAACTTTTTTTCCCTCTAATCTCTGTTCACCAACTACTATGTAGTAGGTATCTGAGTCAACGGCCATAGTGTGCAGCACGTTGTTGCGTGTCCCGTTGCACAAGTTGTTGCAGTATACTTCCGGTCGTGCGGTCTGGCTGGCTGGCTCTGGTAGTCTGGCGGCGATGGCGACAGTGTAGTTAGAATCGGTCCGCGCTATTTCCGGGACCTCTGGAGGGGCACCGGAAGATAAGAGAGGTGTTAAAGTCCGGCAGAAGTAGCAGCAGCAGGTGGCTGGCCGGCGTGACTCGAAAAGGGCCTCAGGAAATGGCACCTTTAAATGGGAAAACATTATTCGTGATTGCGCTGCTTCTTTTTTTTTTTTGAGCTGTTTGGACACGGAAAGAGCAAACTTTCAATTTGCAATTACTCTTCTGGATCGTCGCAATGCAATATGCGGGCATCTTTCTCAACGTTCGTCATCGTCATCGTTGTCGTCTTCCGTCAGGATTGAAGGTTCTTATTTATTTATTTACTACTTTTCTCTCTCTGTCTTCCCTTTCGTTGCCGCTGCCGTTGAAAGTGAGTAAGTGGAAATTTCTATTGTTCAATGTTCATGTTCCAGTCTCGTTTCGAAGGCAAATTAAGCATATTGCACGAAGGTTATCCGACAACAAGGAATGGCACTGTTCGTCGTCGTGAGCTTTATTCACTTATTATTCCGATTGCGTTTGCTGAATTACATGAACGCAAACAAGTAGAATGCAACGAGACTAGTCACGTTGAGAGCTGCAGTTCAAAGCTATTTAAAAGAATGCAGAAATTTTCAAGGGAAGGAATGTATAATGTTGAATTTTTAGGAATTATTTTATAAAATCGGTCGTTCATCTTGAAGTACGTACACCATTTTTAATCATTTTTGTGTATAACAATCTACATAGATTGTTGAAATTTATCTATTCGAACTGCATCAGAATCATTATTTTAGCCCTTTGCCAATGAATTAGACGCATTGAAAGGGAAATGAAGCATTATCCAGAGCATTCTTTAACTCAAAGCCTGTTTATCTCAAAGCCAAACTACATTAATGCTCAACTACTTAACGGCCAGACGTTATCAAAGCGTGTAAACTTTACGGCCGATATGATTTTCAAGTTCTGAACATCACAAGACCTGACGCCCTCAAGGGCCTCGCAATTGTAAAGATTGTGATTTAAAAAAAAAATTTTTTTTGATTTCACGGTTGCTAGATCGCTAGACTTGACGATGTAAGGTCCTGACATCTTTAAGGCCAAAAGTTCTCAAGACCCGAAGACTTCAAGGCTTGACAAACTGAAAACCTGATAGCCTGAAGGCCTACTTTAAGAAAACATGACGTTCTCAAGGCCTGCTTTATCAAAGATTGGCGGTGTTAAGGCCTTATGATCTGAAGGCCTGCAGATTTTAAGGTATGACGATCTCAAGGCCTGTCCATTTCAAAATTTGATGTCTTCAAGACCTGACGACTTCAAGGCATAGTTACCTTAAGTCTTGAAGACCTGACGATATCAATCATTAACGAACTTCAAGCATGCGATCTCCAAGCTTAACAATTTACCGGCCTGGTGGCCTTAAAGTCTACCCACCATAATGTTGACAACCTCAAAACATGAAGATCCAAAGTGTTGAGAACATTGAGACCTAATGATCTAAAGACCCTACGAATTCAAGGTTCGATGACCCAATAGCCGGAAAGTTATGATTGTGAGCTTTATAAACGAAAAGTTTCAAAGGCAAGAAAATTCATCGACTACGGGAAATAGCAATCACATAATGATATTTTGTATCTTAATGTTTGTGGATTGAGTAACAATTTTGACGAGCTATGCTTAGTAGCTCAAGAGCTAAAGCCGTACGTTATAGTTTTGGTCGAAACTCACCTTACGGTAGACTCGAACTCAAAAATGTTGGATATAATAGGTTACACTATGATTAACTGTTTTTCGCACACAAGACATACTGGAGGAGTTACAATGTATGTACAGAGTATTCTTAAAATTGAAATTTTGCTTAATTCATTTGATGAAATGAACTGGGTTCTGGCAGTAAAATTAAAAAAAGAAAAAAAAACAATTTGTTATTGGCGGAATATACCATTCTCCGAGTGTAAGCAAAGCTCGTTTTCTGGATATCTTGGAAAATACTTGGTTAAGTGAAATTGTTGTAGATGAAATCGATAACTTTGTTTGTGGAGACTTCAATATCAACTACAATAGCGAAGCAGAGTGCAGAGACCTTAAACGTGTTATGGAGGCAAACGGATTAAGACAAATTGTTAATGAAGACACTCGAATAACTCATTCCAGCAGTACTAGAATTGATTTGGTTTTCACGAATGTGAACGGAGCTGAAGCGTCTGCAATTCCAGATTCTCGCGTATCGGACCATGAGACAATAAATATTAATGCTGGATTCGAACTGGACCATTTCATATAAGAAATTCAAGAGACTGTAAATGATTGGAGTCGGTATAATGCCAATGTTTTTCGCCAGCTTCTTGAGGCAGGTATGCCTACCTTGAGAAACACGGACTTTAATGAGTCAGTAAGATGTTTCGATTTATTAATAAAGGATAGTGTTAATGCACTTGTAGTCCAAAGAAAGGTTAAGAAAAAACTCGTACTTAATGGTACAGGTTCGGGTGCTAAATGGTACTCCAGAAACCTTAGGGATATGAAAAAAACAAAGAGACAATCTGTATAAACAATTTTTAAGAACTAAATGCGAATGAAGTTGGCAAAAATACAAAACTGTAAGAAATGAATACTCGCGTAAAATAAAACAAGCGAAAAACCAATCGATTCAAGATGAACTGGAAAGAAACCAAACAAATGTTAAAGTACTTTGGAAAACGATCAAACGATTAACAAGTTCAAATGCTGCCAGAGAGGACTCCGTCTTGTTCGATGGGGTTGAAATCACGGAAGAATCAGAAATTGCAGAGAAGTTTAATGACTTCTTCATTGACAGTGTCATGGAAATCCATGACAGCATTCCGACTGGTTCTAATTTCTACTCAGATCATGTGATTTACAATAGTGGAAGTTTAAGTTCATTTGAAACAGTAGGTAATGAAGAGTTCTATGAAATCGTAAAAAATATGAAGTCCACTGCTGGGATCGACAATGTTTCTTTGAATGTATTTAAAGATTCTCTACCGGTAATAGCAAATCAGTTGAGACATATTATAAATACCAGTCTACAATTAGGGAAAATACCTTATACGTGGAAGCGTTCGACTGTTATTCCTATTCAGAAAGAAAAAAATGCGAGGGATGCAAAATTATATCGACCGATAAACATGTTGGAAATACAAGAAAAGGTTCTTGAACTGGCAGTTAAAAAGCAATTTCTACTTTTTGTTGAGTCAGAAGGAATATTGATCGACGAGCAATCTGGATTTAGAAAGCAGCACTCAACGGAGTCAGCAGTAAATTTGATACTTCGGAATTGGAAGATCAATATGGAAAACGGTAGTTACACAGTTGCAGTATTTCTGGACTTCAAGAGAGCTTTTGAAACAATTGATCGGCTAAAGCTGGTAAAACTATTGGAAAGAATAGGTATCAACGGAACGGCTCTAAACTGGTTTAAGGACTACTTAAATAGCCGAATGCAAAGAACAAAATATGGTTCATCACAAGGAAGTGTCCTGGGTCCCTTGTTATTCATATTGTATATTAATGATATGAAAAACTGCCTACGATATGGTCGTCTTAAACTGTTTGCTGATGATTCCGTCTCCTACTGGAATGGTAATGACTTAGAGCTCGTCATTCAAGAGGCAAATGCCGATTTAGAAAATATCGCAGAATTTCTGAAACGTAGAAAATTATGTCTAAATATAAACAAAACCAACTGGATGGTTATTGGTAATCGGAAGATTGGAGTTTGTCCAGATTTGTTTAATGATGGTTGTGCCATCGAAAGAGTGCGCCAAGTCAAATATTTGGGAATACAAGTCGATGAAAAGCTTAATTTCATAGCCCATATCGATTATACAATTAAGAAAATCGCCGTGAAATATGGTATACTCTGCCGAATTAGCCGATACATGACTTTCTGGTCAAAAATAATTTATGTTAAAACTGTTATAATGCCACACTTCGACTATTGCGCTACAATATTGCTCAATGCATCTGATACACAAACAAATCGACTGCAAAGAATACAAAATAAAATAATGCGAGTAGTAATACGTTGTAATCGATACACTCCTAGTGTTTTAATGCTGGATATTCTTCAATGGTTATTAGTTTAACAAAGGATTGCATATAACAGCTTAATTTTTATATACAAAATGAAAAATGGAATGTTACCATCTTATTTGATGGAAGGCCTGCAGTACGGAATCGACATACACAGGTACAATACCAGAAGAGCACAAGACTTCAGACTGCCCAACACTAAAAAAGAGATTAGCAAACGCTCTCTTTTCTACAACGGATTGAAAATGTTCAACAATTTACCGCCGAGAATCAAAGACAGTGTGAATATAAGCACCTTTAAGAAACTAGCAATACAACACATAAAACAGACTATTTGATAAAAGGACCAATCCTAAAAAGGATCATACGAATGTGATGAAGATCTGAAAAAAATCAGATATGAAATTGTACGGTGATGGACATACGCGGGAGTAAGACGAAAAAGTCGTACAGAATAAGAGAATAAATGCTAAATTTAAATATCCAAAGGATAAAATGTCCCTCCCACTTCTAAAGAAGCGTATGGGGTGGAGGAAGGACCCAAATGGGCCTAAGGGACCATCACAAAAAAAAAAAAAAAAAAAAAAAAAAAAAAAAAAAAAAAAAAAAGAAATGTCCTGAATGTTTCAGGCCTAACTACCTCAAAATCTGACGAACACACACCCTGAATGTTTCATAATCTAACGTCATCAAGACATTACGACTTTATTGTCTTATAACAGGGTGGTCAAAACTCTTTTATTTTGAAATTTCCGGTTTTCAGGTGCTACCCGGTCATAAATTCATAGCTTGTTCTAGACTTTGATTATCTGATTTCGTCAAAATATATCACAATTTTCAACTAATTTCATTAGTTCCGCTGCTTAGTCACACTTATACCATTTAGATGATCTCCTTTTTATGTATTAAATCAAATTTTCTTAAATTGATTAAGAAAACATCCTACACAAAACAGTTGTGTACAAAAAAGCTGGATTCAACGACTCTTTAATGAATGTATTTATAACATATTTTCAAGGTTGCTCACAAAAAAATTGTGTATAAAACAGGACTTTTTAATCAATCAGACGTCATTATGGCCGTGGTAGGAAACAAAAAGTTTTCAAATGTGATTCAAGTGTGTTACAACTGTCGTTTACCAAAGCCAATACATTAAAAAAAAAAACAATTTTTCTTAATATTGTTAAAGGTCATTTTAAGCAAAGATCTCCAAGTATCAAGATAGTTGGGCTGTTGTTTTTTTAGAAAAAAAAGTTGGCGTCACCTACACAATGTTTATGGTGCTGCCGCCCTGCGAGATGGGATCCAAGCTTTGCAGGTTTCCACACAAGCATTGAAGCTTTGCATTCAAGCTTTGAGTGAAAGCACATCATAACACTAATACTTAGAAAATCAAGCCGTAACTTCACTCACACAATGTTTACGTTTATATTGTTTACAACAATGCAATTTGCACTTGTGCATGTGTGTGCGTGAAAAAAGTTTAAAGTCGAGCTTGGATCTCAACCCGTCAACCCTCATTTGGCGCTAGTGTTTAGTCGCCAGAATTCCGCGGAAGCCGATAGTGCCTGTTTTAAGTTCTTGTTGCTGAAGTTGGAATTCATGATCTCAATTTTGAACCCTAATCTCAAAAGTTATACAAAATGTGGGCAACAAGTTCCAGAGTCTATAATTTTCAGTTCTGTTTGTTATTTAACAGCATAGAAAAGTTCAAGATATTCATAAATTAAAAATACCTATTTAATTGGTTTCCACAGAATCAAGCAAGACTAAAATCTTATTTTAAGGATTTATGCAAAAACTTAGTTGAACAGTGGTGTCAAATTCAAAGAAACTCAAAAGTTTACATAATATTTTCTGAAGCTATGAAAGCTATTAAATAAAATAGTCTAGTTTTGAGGATTTTATTGATTGAGGAATTAAAATTACTAAATTTTAAGCTAAATCAATCATTGATGACTAATAAGCTGACAACTCTAAGAAAAACAAAACTTCAACCCTATAAAACAATATCTAGTTTCGAATCTGTTTACATATAATTTAAATAAAATTCCTAAATTTCAATAATTTCAAAAAAGGTTGTTGAAAGTTTTGCTCATCATTTTATTCATCTTCTTTTTTCAAACTCACAAATTTAAACAAAATACGAACATTTGAACATCACAGAAATATTTTTATTGATGGGAGCTTATGGAAAAAATATCGGTACTTCCTATTTCAGTAGTTGGATGAGCTAGATCCAATTCTTTATATTTTCATCACTTTTTTTCCTTGATGATGTCTGCCATTAGCTCGAAAACATGGAAACAAGGTCACATTCATAAAAATAATCAACAAGACTTTCAGTAAATATTTTCTTTTACAAAAATTTCGATTCAAAGTCATAAAATAAATTAATCTTAAAAAAATGACACCCTTTTAAAAAAATTTTGGAAAAAAGAATGATTTTTATTAAGTTTACATTTCTAAAGCATCGCTAAATTTTGTATTCATGTCCTCATGTGAATCTACATAAAATACAAATATTTTTGAACAAACAAAGTCATATGAGCTTCATCCTTCGGTTCAAACATACCAAAATGTCAATAAAATTACGGTAAACTTGTAAAATTTGGAACTTTTTATGATTTTGATACCTGTTTGAAATTCCAAAAAAAAATTTCTTCATTTTAATAGTTATTATCTTTATCTACAACTATGCTCAAAAAACTGTACAAAAAAATCCAAAAAGTTTTTGAATCAAAGCAATCGACATATTCTCTTCACAATCTTCTTTTAAAACGCTCACTGAACAAGATAGTAAGTTGCTATCGAAATTCTGGTATCTGAACTTCTCTTATGCCGTAGTTGAATTAAAGAGAATCTTACGATTGCTTTGAGTCAGTAGAATTATTCAACCAAGTTTCATAAAAATAATCATGAAAAGTTTCTTGAATACCTAAAGTAAGATTTAAAATCTGTTTGTAAATTTTAGTGAACAATTTTTTTTCAACTTTTTTTTTCTTGATTTTTGATGAGTTATTTCTAGGTTTTCGCCAAATTTGCCCGGATTTTGCCAGGATTTTGGTCGACCATTTTAAAATCAAATTCCCGGATTTGGCTAGGTTTTAAGATAAAAAAAGCCCGGTTTGTCCGAATTGAAAAAATTCTGGCAACCTTACTTTAAACCATAAACACACCCACATTACAAAGCTCTAGTAAATTTTCTACAGTGTTGCTAAGAATTCTTAGGTGTTGCCACGGATTAGGTAAGAAATTTATTAATTTATTCGTAATTTTCGAAAGCTTTGTAAGAAATCGTAACATACTCAAGCTTAAAATTGTTATTCGGGATTTTCTGCATAAATGAAGACCACTTAATTTGAATAAAAAAAAGTGAATTACGAAAGCTCAGCTTGAAAAAATTGGTCCAGACCCTCTGATGATTTTTTTTTCACTAACAGTTCGTACGATGACAGAATGTTTCAATTTTTTTGTTTTAAAGCTACAAAAAAGGCACAATGCCGTGCGTAAAGATTGTTTTTTAGATTTATTTTTAATTGTTTCATTGTTCTGTGTTTAGTTCTTAAATTATACACTGTCACTGGAAATCATAATAGTAGCCTCTTATTAGGTGTATTTCTAAGTTGACAACGCTGAGTGCTGAATTCAAAATTTAACTTTGATTTCCTTGTTTTCTTATGATTCATTGATTTTTTTTAATGATTGTAATGACATGCGGTACACGAACCAATTTTTGTTACTTTTTGAATTTGAATCATATTTTGAGAGACAGTTTTGAACTCTAAGTTCTGGTAACAATTGAGAGTTTTTTCAATTGTAAATTTGTAAACAGAGTGGTTTTGAATTTCAAAACTAAAGATCTTCTTCCAAAAATTTGTTTTGATCTATTGAATATTACAATTCAGATTTCCGAATTTACGTTTGAATCGCTGAATTAAAAATAAATTTTTATTTCCTCGTGTTTTCTTCCGGTTATGGTTATGAATTCCCGTTTTTTTTTCGTTTTACCCGGTACGACCCTCAATTCCCTGTTTTTCCGGTTCTGTGGCCACCCTGTTATAACCTAAAGTGATGAAAACCTATTCATAAAAAAACCTCAAGGACTGTTATCAAAAGGAGACGGCTCCACTTTTACGCGGTGGTCACTCTGGACGTGAAGAACGCCTTCAACAGCGTCAGTTGGACAGCAATTGCGTCTTCGCTCATCCAAATGAGAGTCCCGGAATATCTGTATACACAGAAAAAAAATTTGACTTTTACGTGTCACTGAAAACGGCAACCTTTAAAATAAATCACCTGTAATTAAGAGAACCTGTAATTTTAAATTGTTTTCCTTGAAAATTAACGAAGATTCATTTATTATTACAGCAAATGTCCTGTAAAAAAGTTGTACACTAAAAATTAAATGTCACGTAATCATGTTTTCGACCTGTTAAATTACGGTCAATGTCCTTCTTCTATTTGTTACAGGACATTTGCGTAATTTACAGGAAATAATATTTTCTGTGTAGGCTTGTGGAAAGTTACTTCCACTATCGCCAACTACAGTATATGACCGGTGAGGGATAACGAACACAGGAGATTTCGGCGGGTGTGCCACAGGAGTTAATACTTAGCCCAGTCCTGTGGAACTTTACGTACGATGAGCTCCTACAAATGAGCCTCCCATTGGGAGCTGAACTCGTAGGAGTTGCGGATGATGTAGTCCTCTTGGAGAGAGAATTCTCGACAGCTGAGATACAGCTCCCTGCCCCAGTAGCTTTCCAGGCAGTGGAAAGCTATATGCGCTCCAAGTGCCTGCGTCAAGCCCACCACAAAATCGAGATGGTTGAACCGTGTGATATCGTGTCCAAATGCGCAATAAAGTACCTAGGGGTGATGATCGACGACAGACTCAGCTTCACGAGTCATGTCGATTACATGTGTAATAGAGCGGCAATGGCCACGGCCGCACTCACACGGATGATGTCGACCTCCTCGGCAATCTGGAGTAGCTAGAGGAGGATACTGTCAAGCGTGACCACGTCAATCTTGCGATACGGAGCGGCGGCCTGGAGGCAGGCCCTGGGAAGACAGTGTAACCTGCAGAGACTTAGCAGCATTCTGCGGCTAATGATCCTGCGGGTTATCAATGTATACCGGAATATTTCGTCCGAAGCCGCCTGCGTAGTGGCGAGCGTTATGTTCATCTCGGTTTTGTTAGAGGGGGATGTCTATTGTTAAAGACTAGCCCAACGTACGAAATCTCGCCAATGAGGACTCGATGTTCAACTGGCAGCAGCTGTGGGACATCTCAGCAAAAGGAAGATGGACCCATCGTCTGATCCCACAAATCAGGACCTGGATTGGAAGAAGAGATGGTGAAGTGGACTTCCATACGACGCAATTCCTAAGTGATCATGGATGCTTCATGAAGTACCACTTCCGGTTTGGACATGTGGCTTCGCCATATTGCCCAGATTGTGGTGACGAATAGGAGGACACCCAAACACCTGTTGTTTGTCTGTCCGAGGTTATCGGCGGTATGACCAACATACTTGCCGCGACAGTAGACAACGTGGTGCAGAGGATATGTACGGATTCCAACACTTGGCATGCTGTCAGCGATGAGTTCACTTGGATCATGACTGCTCTGCAAAGGACCTGGAGACAACGGTAGTCCGCAAACGGTGAAGGATGACTCCATCACCGGAGAGCATCTGAGTAGTGTGTGTCCGGCCCCTGGTCGAAGTTACATAGATAACGCATCATTTTCTGCGTAGTGGAGGTCGTAGTGCGCCGCGAACGTATGTAGTATACCCCACCGTCGGGGATCCAAGTAGTGCCGCTTCCTACGGGAGAAACTACGGGGATATGACTTCTTCATAGCGGACCTCGCAGGAAGGGAGTAAACCACTGTTGGGGGATACCCACAGGTAGAGAGGTTCTCGATGCCGGTCGAGCCTCTCAAGTCGGGGTAGGATGTCGTCACTGTTGAGAAACATCTAAGTCGTAGCGTTTAAAGTCCCGAATGTGTGCCGTGACAAGCGCGAGTCTAGCACAAGCTGCCCTCAATCTGGCACACGACGGGCAGAAAAAACCGCGGGACAAAAATCCTACGGTTTATAGCCCAAGGAATACAAGAAGACCGGACAACGACCAAAGTAGACTGATCCCATCGACGGGGGGCTGTCAACTAGGGTGCGTCTAGCTCCACGGTTTGAAGCTTCAAATATAAGGAAACATCTTCAGCGTAGCAAATGCCGTGGGTGGAACGCCGCGTTCGTGCGAAGGATGCTCCACCTTCGGGGAGTATCTGAGTAGTGCGGCTCCTAACGATCGAAGTTGCGGAGATTAGACTTTACCTACTACGCAGTGGAAATTTTTGGAAAAGGGTTATTCCACGATCGGGGAATACCCACAGGTAGAATGGCTCTCAATGCCGAGTGAACCATTCGAGTCGGTGGAGGATGACGTCTTCGTCGGGAATCATCCGAGTAGTTGCGTTAAGTATCGCGCGTGTGCTGTAATAGGCGCGAGTCTAGGATAAGCTGCTCTCGATCGGCAAACGACAGGCATAATGGTGGCAAACCTCAAATCCTGGGGATAAGAGGTCGGGCTTCGACTCGTTAGAGGAGATGTCAGGCCTCGAGTCTTCAGGAGGAGAAGTTTGTGTGGTCAACCCCGAGTCTCTACGATAAGAGGTCCGGATCTCGAGTCGTAAGAGGAGAGATCAGGCCTTTAATCAACAAGAGGAAGGATAAGAGTCATTACGAGGAGGAGTCAGATTTCAAGTCGCTAGACGTGTCGATACGACGAGGGGTCGGATCTCGAGTCGTAAGAGGAGAGATCAGGCCTCGACTTGTGAAAAGGGAGGTTTATGTGAGAATCTAGAGTCATTACGAGGAGATGTCGGTTCTCAAGTCGTGAGAGGAGAGTTCAGACTTCTTGTCGTAATGATGAGAGGTATTGCTTAAAGTGGTCTGGTCTATGAGTATTGCCTTGGAGCGCACTAGCGCCAATAAACCTTCCACTATTGAAGGATAGTGTGTTCAACAGTTCGAGGTGGAAACTAGGTCTGCGGTCACAGGTGGCGATTAGGGAGAAGGAGGTATACACGTAGTATATCATGAGTCTTCCCATTGTTTCCATGGACCCAGAGTTGCAAATTGGGGTGACGCGGAGACTCGTCTTGCGTTAGAATTCAATCCGTAAATCCGTAAAAAAAGGCCTCATATCAAAGTCCTATGGTCTTCAGGCCAAGTTCCTGATCTGATGACCTTGTAATCTAAAGACCTTGAAGTTTGATAACTTTTTTCCTGTTGAGATGAAGTTCTGACAATCTTGATGCTATTTGGTTTCAATTTTTCACAACCTTAGGTCTCAATGACCTCAAAATCTGGCGATTGAGGTCCTATTTATGCTTTAAAATTCACCAAGTTTTCAGTTGCTTCAATATCCATCTAGTCTGTTGAATTTCGACTTAATGACAGTTGTCCTTATTAAAGTTTTATTTAAATTACCCATTCAGTAACATCCAAAGGTTTCCAGCCAGTTCCAGCCAGTTGCAATTTACCGGAAGTCTGAAGCCCCAGCCGATTGATTGGTTTTTCTTACTTTGCGCGATCCGGTTATCCGGATCCCACTGCACTTGACTTTCTCGTCAACTAACTGAAGGAAGCAGAAAATTGAATGATATTTACCTGCTGCTGCTACTTCTTCTGTGGCCGCAAGGTAAACTAAATCGAGAGAAAAAAATGCCTCCCAGAGGCATCGTTTTCCATCCGTGAAATATCATTTCCATCCTACGAGCAACAGCGGCAGTCAGCGTCTAAAAGTTCTCAAGGGCGGATGAATGAAAATGCCATAAGAAGCCAAGATGCATCCGGTAGGTATCGTCTCAACTAACTATGCAATGCTGCTAGCAGTCAAACAGCAGGGAGCCAGAAATTCCCATTTAATTTCCACTACACCGCGAAACCCATGTGCGGTGATGATACTGCATGCCGGCTGCCGGAAATACAAAACGAGGCAAAACGAAAGAAGATGGCTCGGGATTTTATTTTGCCATCTGCAGCCCGTATACCTGGAACATTTCCTTGAAACCGCGCACTCGTCCTGGAGGATCTCCACTTTTCGGGAGAAAGTTAAAGCCAACTGAACTCGAAACCGATAAATTTTTTCACTTCCGATTCCGGTGAGGTGCATCAGCGCAATTCCTGCGGGACCTTCCATCAGGATCAGGCCAGGACTTCCACACCGGGCGCGGTGTAATGACGTGTGTAGAAAAGCGTGGCTGAAAATTTACTCAACTATAGGTATCCGAATCATGAAGGAGCTCGAGGTTTGATGAAGCGAGTTGCAACTTATGGACGAAAGCCAACTTCGCCGGGGAAGATGTGCAATCCGTCATTCGCATGACCGTGAGGTGGATCCAATATTTTACGTGTTCAAGACGAGTGGAAGCAGTTTTGCATATTTTATATCTCTTCACTCTTCCTCTCGATTGAAGCCTGGCTGCGAATGATATTGAATCGATCAACTTTCTGTGCAATTAAATTTGAAGTTTTTTAAAAACTTAATCATTTAGATACTACTTAAATACATGGTAAGATCCTCTGAATTAGTGCATTTTCATAATAAAATGGGTTGTTAAATACATTTTTAATGAGTCAATTTTAAGTTTTCTGGAATGTAGATATATACTTCCATTCCATCTGACGCTATCAAACATGTGATTTTCCTTGACCCATATCAACAAAAAAAAATCACTCTGAAGGAAATGCTTCATCCAAAATTCATTCCAAAAACTTAAAACAGCATCCTATTGTTGCCTGCCTTTGGTTGACCAATCATCCTTGGGTGACCCAAAGCAGATATTTCAATTTGTACTACCGGGTCTCATTATTTATTTACGGGGTGCTGAATTTCCAGCAGCCAAACCACATCCGCATATTTGAATGGAAGGCATTTTATTTTGGGCCGAACGACGACGATGATGATTTGCCTGGTTTATGGTGTGGTTTCCGGTGAAATTTGGTTTGCCTTGAAAGAAAAGAAACATCCCCGCAGGGCCTATCCATTTTGGCATTCGAGAACCTGGAGCCGGAGAATCCAATCCGGACCGAGTTACTTCGGTCTTTTTGGGGCGAAGCCGGGGTCGGTCAATCAGTGCGATTTGTGAAAATCTCATCCGCCCTTCCTTCGTCGGTTCGGGGCTGCGATGGGAAATTGATTGGAATTGGACATCCGAAAATAGACCATCTGTTTAGTCTGGCGATGGCAGGCAAAGCCAGACCAAAATCGAAACGATTAGATTATGTATATACAATTTGGGGACGGAAGTTTCCCCAAGAAAAAAAATTCTCGAAAAAGATGGTTCCTAATCAAATCGTTAGACGTTTACAGCTGGTTGGAATGAAAATCGATCGAAAAGAAAACGCAAGGAATTCAAATGTCTGGACTCCTTTCGAATTCGAAATAATGATAATTGAATTAGAAGTTTTCATTTCCATCATTTTTTGATAGGATTTAAAAAAAAAAAAATGACAAAAATGACAAAAATGACAAAAATGACAAAAATGACAAAAATGACAAAAATGATAAAAATGACAAAAATGACAAAAATGACAAAAATGACAAAAATGACAAAAATTAGAAAAATGAGAAAAATGAGAAAAATGACAAAAATGACAAAAATGACAAAAATGACAAAAATGTCAAAAATGACAAAAATTACAAAAATGACAAAAATGACAAAAATGACAAAAATGACAAAAATGACAAAAATGACAAAAATTACAAAAATTACAAAAATTACAAAAATTACAAAAATTACAAAAATTACAAAAATTACAAAAATTACAAAAATTACAAAAATTACAAAAATTAAAAAAATGACAAAAATGACAAAAATGACAAAAATGACAAAAATGACAAAAATGACAAAACTGACAAAAATGACAAAAATGACAAAAATGACAAAAATGACAAAAATGACAAAAATGAGAAAAATGAGAAAAATGAGAAAAATGACAAAAATTACAAAAATGGCAAAAATGGCAAAAATGACAAAAATGACAAAAATGACAAAAATGACAAAAATGACAAAAATGACAAAAATGACAAAAATGACAAAAATGACAAAAATGACAAAAATGACAAAAATGACAAAAATGACAAAAATGACAAAAATGACAAAAATGACAAAAATGACAAAAATGACAAAAATGACAAAAATGACAAAAATGACAAAAATGACAAAAATGACAAAAATGACAAAAATGACAAAAATGACAAAAATGACAAAAATGACAAAAATGACAAAAATGACAAAAATGACAAAAATGACAAAAATGACAAAAATGACAAAAATGACAAAAATGACAAAAATGACAAAAATGACAAAAATGACAAAAATGACAAAAATGACAAAAATGACAAAAATGACAAAAATGACAAAAATGACAAAAATGACAAAAATGACAAAAATGACAAAAATGACAAAAATGACAAAAATGACAAAAATGACAAAAATGACAAAAATGACAAAAATGACAAAAATGACAAAAATGACAAAAATGACAAAAATGACAAAAATGACAAAAATGACAAAAATGACAAAAATGACAAAAATGACAAAAATGACAAAAATGACAAAAATGACAAAAATGACAAAAATGACAAAAATGACAAAAATGACAAAAATGACAAAAATGACAAAAATGACAAAAATGACCAAAATGACAAAAATGACAAAAATGACAAAAATGACAAAAATGACAAAAATGACAAAAATTACAAAAATGACAAAAATGACAAAAATGACAAAAATGACAAAAATTACAAAAATGACAAAAATGACAAAAATGACAAAAATGACAAAAATGACAAAAATGACAAAAATGACAAAAATGACAAAAATGACAAAAATGACAAAAATGACAAAAATGACAAAAATGACAAAAATGACAAAAATGACAAAAATGACAAAAATGACAAAAATGACAAAAATGACAAAAATGACAAAAATGACAAAAATGACAAAAATGACAAAAATGACAAAAATGACAAAAATGACAAAAATGACAAAAATGACAAAAATGACAAAAATGACAAAAATGACAAAAATGACAAAAATGACAAAAATGACAAAAATGACAAAAATGACAAAAATGACAAAAATGACAAAAATGACAAAAATGACAAAAATGACAAAAATGACAAAAATGACAAAAATGACAAAAATGACAAAAATGACAAAAATGACAAAAATGACAAAAATGACAAAAATGACAAAAATGACAAAAATGACAAAAATGACAAAAATGACAAAAATGACAAAAATGACAAAAATGACAAAAATGACAAAAATGACAAAAATGACAAAAATGACAAAAATGACAAAAATGACAAAAATGACAAAAATGACAAAAATGACAAAAATGACAAAAATGACAAAAATGACAAAAATGACAAAAATGACAAAAATGACAAAAATGACAAAAATGACAAAAATGACAAAAATTACAAAAATGACAAAAATGACAAAAATTACAAAAATTACAAAAATTACAAAAATTACAAAAATTACAAAAATTACAAAAATTACAAAAATTACAAAAATTACAAAAATTACAAAAATTACAAAAATTAAAAAAATGACAAGAATGACAAAAATGACAAAAATGACAAAAATGACAAAAATGACAAAAATGACAAAAATGACAAAACTGACAAAAATGACAAAAATGACAAAAATGACAAAAATGAGACAAATGAGAAAAATGACAAAAATGGCAAAAATGAGAAAAATGACAAAAATTACAAAAATTAAAAAAATGACAAGAATGACAAAAATGACAAAAATGACAAAAATGACAAAAATGACAAAAATGACAAAAATGACAAAAATGACAAAAATGACAAAACTGACAAAAATGACAAAAATGACAAAAATGACAAAAATGACAAAAATGACAAAAATGACAAAAATGACAAAAATGACAAAAATGACAAAAATGACAAAAATGACAAAAATGACAAAAATGACAAAAATGACAAAAATGACAAAAATGACAAAAATGACAAAAATGACAAAAATGACAAAAATGACAAAAATGACAAAAATGACAAAAATGACAAAAATGACAAAAATGACAAAAATGACAAAAATGACAAAAATGACAAAAATGACAAAAATGACAAAAATGACAAAAATGACAAAAATGACAAAAATGACAAAAATGACAAAAATGACAAAAATGACAAAAATGACAAAAATGACAAAAATGACAAAAATGACAAAAATGACAAAAATGACAAAAATGACAAAAATGACAAAAATGACAAAAATGACAAAAATGACAAAAATGACAAAAATGACAAAAATGACAAAAATGACAAAAATGACAAAAATGACAAAAATGACAAAAATGACAAAAATGACAAAAATGACAAAAATGACAAAAATGACAAAAATGACAAAAATGACAAAAATGACAAAAATGACAAAAATGACAAAAATGACAAAAATGACAAAAATGACAAAAATGACAAAAATGACAAAAATGACAAAAATGACAAAAATGACAAAAATGACAAAAATGACAAAAATGACAAAAATGACAAAAATGACAAAAATGACAAAAATTACAAAAATTACAAAAATTACAAAAATTACAAAAATTACAAAAATTACAAAAATTACAAAAATTACAAAAATTACAAAAATTACAAAAATTACAAAAATTACAAAAATTAAAAAAATGACAAAAATGACAAGAATGACAAAAATGACAAAAATGACAAAAATGACAAAAATGACAAAAATGACAAAAATGACAAAAATGACAAAAATGACAAAACTGACAAAAATGACAAAAATGACAAAAATGACAAAAATGTCAAAAATGACAAAAATGACAAAAATGACAAAAGAGACAAAAATGACAAAAATGACAAAAATGACAAAAATGACAAAAATGACAAAAATGACAAAAATGACAAAAATGACAAAAATGACAAAAATGACAAAAATGACAAAAATGACAAAAATGACAAAAATGACAAAAATGACAAAAATGACAAAAATGACAAAAATGACAAAAATGACAAAAATGACAAAAATGACAAAAATGACAAAAATGACAAAAATGACAAAAATGACAAAAATGACAAAAATGACAAAAATGACAAAAATGACAAAAATGACAAAAATGACAAAAATGACAAAAATGACAAAAATGACAAAAATGACAAAAATGACAAAAATGACAAAAATGACAAAAATGACAAAAATGACAAAAATGACAAAAATGACAAAAATGACAAAAATGACAAAAATGACAAAAATGACAAAAATGACAAAAATGACAAAAATGACAAAAATGACAAAAATGACAAAAATGACAAAAATGACAAAAATGACAAAAATGACAAAAATGACAAAAATGACAAAAATGACAAAAATGACAAAAATGACAAAAATGACAAAAATGACAAAAATGACAAAAATGACAAAAATGACAAAAATGACAAAAATGACAAAAATGACAAAAATGACAAAAATGACAAAAATGACAAAAATGACAAAAATGACAAAAATGACAAAAATGACAAAAATGACAAAAATGACAAAAATGACAAAAATGACAAAACTGACAAAACTGACAAAAATGACAAAATGACAAAAATGACAAAAATGACAAAAATGACAAAAATGACAAAAATGACAAAAATGACAAAAATGACAAAAATGACAAAAATGACAAAAATGACAAAAATGACAAAAATGACAAAAATGACAAAAATGACAAAAATGACAAAAATGACAAAAATGACAAAAATGACAAAAATGACAAAAATGACAAAAATGACAAAAATGACAAAAATGACAAAAATTACAAAAATGACAAAAATGACAAAAATGACAAAAATGACAAAAATGACAAAAATGACAAAAATGACAAAAATGACAAAAATGACAAAAATGACAAAAATGACAAAAATGACAAAAATGACAAAAATGACAAAAATGACAAAAATGACAAAAATGACAAAAATGACAAAAATGACAAAAATGACAAAAATGACAAAAATGACAAAAATGACAAAAATGACAAAAATGACAAAAATGACAAAAATGACAAAAATGACAAAAATGACAAAAATGACAAAAATGACAAAAATGACAAAAATGACAAAAATGACAAAAATGACAAAAATGACAAAAATGACAAAAATGACAAAAATGACAAAACTGACAAAAATGACAAAAATGACAAAATGACAAAAATGACAAAAATGACAAAAATGACAAAAATGACAAAAATGACAAAAATGACAAAAATGACAAAAATGACAAAAATGACAAAAATGACAAAAATGACAAAAATGACAAAAATGACAAAAATGACAAAAATGACAAAAATGACAAAAATGACAAAAATGACAAAAATGACAAAAATGACAAAAATGACAAAAATGACAAAAATGACAAAAATGACAAAAATGACAAAAATGACAAAAATGACAAAAATGACAAAAATGACAAAAATGACAAAAATGACAAAAATGACAAAAATGACAAAAATGACAAAAATGACAAAAATGACAAAAATGACAAAAATGACAAAAATGACAAAAATGACAAAAAATGACAAAAATGACAAAAATGACAAAAATGACAAAAATGACAAAAATGACAAAAATGACAAAAATGACAAAAATGACAAAAATGACAAAAATGACAAAAATGACAAAAATGACAAAAATGACAAAAATGACAAAAATGACAAAAATGACAAAAATGACAAAAATGACAAAAATGACAAAAATGACAAAAATGACAAAAATGACAAAAATGACAAAAATGACAAAAATGACAAAAATGACAAAAATGACAAAAATGACAAAAATGACAAAAATGACAAAAATGACAAAAATGACAAAAATGGCAAAAATGACAAAAATGACAAAAATGACAAAAATGACAAAAATGACAAAAATGACAAAAATGACAAAAATGACAAAAATGACAAAAATGACAAAAATGACAAAAATGACAAAAATGACAAAAATGACAAAAATGACAAAAATGACAAAAATGACAAAAATGACAAAAATGACAAAAATGACAAAAATGACAAAAATGACAAAAATGACAAAAATGACAAAAATGACAAAAATGACAAAAATGACAAAAATGACAAAAATGACAAAAATGACAAAAATAACAAAAATTACAAAAATTACAAAAATGACAAAAATTACAAAAATGACAAAAATGACAAAAATGACAAAAATGACAAAAATGACAAAAATGACAAAAATGACAAAAATGACAAAAATGACAAAAATGACAAAAATGACAAAAATGACAAAAATGACAAAAATGACAAAAATGACAAAAATGACAAAAATGACAAAAATGACAAAAATGACAAAATGACAAAATGACAAAAATGACAAAAATGACAAAAATGACAAAAATGACAAAAATGACAAAAATGACAAAAATGTCAAAAATGACAAAAATGACAAAAATGACAAAAATGACAAAAATTACAAAAATTACAAAAATTACAAAATACAAAAATACAAAAATTACAAAAATTACAAAAATTAAAAAAATGACAAAAATGACAAGAATGACAAGAATGACAAGAATGACAAAAATGACAAAAATGACAAAAATGACAAAAATGACAAAAATGACAAAAATGACAAAACTGACAAAAATGACAAAAATGACAAAAATGACAAAAATGACAAAAATGACAAAAATGACAAAAATGACAAAAATGACAAAAATGACAAAAATGACAAAAATGACAAAAATGACAAAAATGACAAAAATGACAAAAATGACAAAAATGACAAAAATGACAAAAATGACAAAAATGACAAAAATGACAAAAATGACAAAAATGACAAAAATGACAAAAATGACAAAAATGACAAAAATGACAAAAATGACAAAAATGACAAAAATGACAAAAATGACAAAAATGACAAAAATGACAAAAATGACAAAAATGACAAAAATGACAAAAATGACAAAAATGACAAAAATGACAAAAATGACAAAAATGACAAAAATGACAAAAATGACAAAAATGACAAAAATGACAAAAATGACAAAAATGACAAAAATGACAAAAATGACAAAAATGACAAAAATGACAAAAATGACAAAAATGACAAAACTGACAAAAATGACAAAATGACAAAAATGACAAAAATGACAAAAATGACAAAAATGACAAAAATGACAAAAATGACAAAAATGACAAAAATGACAAAAATGACAAAAATGACAAAAATGACAAAAATGACAAAAATGACAAAAATGACAAAAATGACAAAAATGACAAAAATGACAAAAATGACAAAAATGACAAAAATGACAAAAATGACAAAAATGACAAAAATGACAAAAATGACAAAAATGACAAAAATGACAAAAATGACAAAAATGACAAAAATGACAAAAATGACAAAAATGACAAAAATGACAAAAATGACAAAAATGACAAAAATGACAAAAATGACAAAAATGACAAAAATGACAAAAATGACAAAAATGACAAAAATGACAAAAATGACAAAAATGACAAAAATGACAAAAATGACAAAAATTACAAAAATGACAAAAATGACAAAAATGACAAAAATGACAAAAATGACAAAAATGACAAAAATGACAAAAATGACAAAAATGACAAAAATGACAAAAATGACAAAACTGACAAAAATGACAAAAATGACAAAAATGACAAAAATGACAAAAATGACAAAAATGACAAAAATGACAAAAATGACAAAAATGACAAAAATGACAAAAATGACAAAAATGACAAAAATGACAAAAATGACAAAAATGACAAAAATGACAAAAATGACAAAAATGACAAAAATGACAAAAATGACAAAAATGACAAAAATGACAAAAATGACAAAAATGACAAAAATGACAAAAATGACAAAAATGACAAAAATGACAAAAATGACAAAAATGACAAAAATGACAAAAATGACAAAAATGACAAAAATGACAAAAATGACAAAAATGACAAAAATGACAAAAATGACAAAAATGACAAAAATGACAAAAATGACAAAAATGACAAAAATGACAAAAATGACAAAAATGACAAAAATGACAAAAATTACAAAAATGACAAAAATTACAAAAATGACAAAAATGACAAAAATGACAAAAATGACAAAAATGACAAAAATGACAAAAATGACAAAAATGACAAAAATGACAAAAATGACAAAAATGACAAAAATGACAAAAATGACAAAAATGACAAAAATGACAAAAATGACAAAAATGACAAAAATGACAAAAATGACAAAAATGACAAAAATGACAAAAATGACAAAAATGACAAAAATGACAAAAATGACAAAAATGACAAAAATGACAAAAATGACAAAAATGACAAAAATGACAAAAATGACAAAAATGACAAAAATGACAAAAATGACAAAAATGACAAAAATGACAAAAATGACAAAAATGACAAAAATGACAAAAATGACAAAAATGACAAAAATGACAAAAATGACAAAAATGACAAAAATGACAAAAATGACAAAAATGACAAAAATGACAAAAATGACAAAAATGACAAAAATGACAAAAATGACAAAAATGACAAAAATGACAAAAATGACAAAAATGACAAAAATGA